>NW_017670972.1:354154-382048 GCF_001879085.1 Nicotiana attenuata | reverse complement strand
CCCTATATAGCATGATGGTTTGCTTTACGTGATTTCTTACTGCTCAGTTGTTATTTACCCTTATTACTCACTGAGTTGGAGTACTCACTTTACTCCTTGCACCTCGCGTGTAGATGCAGGTATTGATCACCCGGTAGCGGGTTTTGGCTGATCAGAGGCAGAGCTATAGGAGTAGCGAGGTGACTGCCTGCGTTCGCAGCACTATTTTTTTCTCTCTTTTGGTTCATTATTCCGGCTTGTATATTTTAGGTCTTGTAGTTGTATTTATACTCTGATAGATGCTCGTGACTTGTGACACCCCGGTTTGGGCTGTGTTTGGGTTTTATTCTGCACTTATTAAAGAGACCTTTTGATAGACTGTGGTTATTTAAAATATATTAAAGTTGCTTATTAATGTTAACTATTCTAAAATGATAAGTTGGGTTAGTTGGCTGGCCTCGTCTTCACGAGAGGCGCCATCACGACCAGTGCGGGGTTTGGGTCGTGACATGTGTCACACCTCCTTTTTTACACGCTCACCCCGGAGGATAGTGTATAAGGGAGTTTTTCCAATTTAAGTGACATTATTCGAAATGGGATTATTTATTTAATCAGAGTCGCCACTTGGGATAGGTTTGGCTTTTGGTGTCCCAAGTCACCGGTTTATCTTGAATCCCAAATCGAGGAAATTTTCGACTTTCCAAATGAAGTCTGCGAACCAGAAATTCTGACTAAGGAATTCTGTTGACCCGAGGGAAGGCGTTAGGTACCCCCGGATCCCGTGGTTCTAGCACGGTACCCCGGATCCCGTGGTTCTAGCACGGTCGCTTAAACTATTATAAATGGCCTAATATCTAATTTTAATACATGTTTCAACCTATAGTGCAATTTTAAATTATTTACCGCTTTTATTTAATTTTAAGGAGAATTGCAACGTTATTAAAATATATCTCGAACCACGTCACATAAATGCACCCGTGATTTTTGACATATTTTAACACCGCTGAAATTTGGATTTGGGCCACATGAAATGCACACCCTAATTTAGGAAGGTAAAATTATTAAAGAACGCGCCTAAAGTGACTAATGTGTTATTAACTTTGCAGGAGGCCATGAAAATTCGCTAAATGGCACGTCCCGATTTCTAAGTATTTTAACATGAGTATTAAAGAGGGCCACGCAATTTATGAATTTTTGTTTGGCGCGGCGCACCTCGTTTTATTTTAAAGGCCATCCTAAAAGAACTATTATTTTCTAATAAATATTGTCTCTAGAAAAACCTAAATAATTAACATTATAAAATTCGGGCCTCAAGCTCAAGTCTGACTTAAACAAGAGGAAGACCTCTTAATTTAAATTTGCTACCTAACTTGGAGGGCCTAGAATTGCATTACCAACTACAAAAGAAAATTAGACTTTCAGCACATTGGGCCTTGGGACTAACCCAAGAAGGAGGAACTTTCAGTCATGCTCTATGAGGAGCTGCTCAATTGTGGGCCTCTGCACATGCCCAAATATAAGGTGTATTAGAGTTAAACCCCTGAATTGAAATCCCATGGTCTCATGACTGGTCGTATAACTAGCCTATTAAATAATATAACTGGGCTTAATACTATAATTTTATATGAAATTAATTTTGTATGCCAAGTTTCAGCTATAAGGCTGACTACTATGTTTGGGCCTCTTAACAAGCCTAGTTTAATTAATTGGACCGTTCGTTATCAGCACAAATATAACCACTTGCTTTTTTTGCAATTTTGGTAGCCTCTTTCAAGTTCAAAATTATCACAATACACAGTTATCCCAATAGCTAAACGATTCAACAGAATTACAACAACTAAGTAACTAATAATGACTGAAGCGACTTACAATAGCAGACGTTACCTCACTAAACAAACAGACTATTCAGGATTCCATTTTTAGGGTGATAAAAACATTTAAAGCAACTAGACCCAAAGTAAAACATGTTCCTAGCAGAAAACTAAGCGTGTTAACCCAGGACACCTGGAGCATATTAATGAACTAAAACAAGGTTTGAGCAATTGAAATTTGGCATGCCAGTCCTCGGGTTTAACATAGACTCAGCAACATTCTTACCCTACCTGATTAATTCAAGTTATTTCAACAGCAGTCCCAATTTAAGTACGTATGAGATAACTACACCTAACCAAAAACTTAAAGCAGAATTAATCTAAGTAAGGAGCTTAGTCTAAAGCAAACATATGTAAACATGTAAACATGAAGACTACTCTACTTATTACAATACAGATGAATAAAAAGGAGTTCAAACAGTGCTAGCACTTAGATCAGCTTTTCATTCAAATCAAAACTTTAATTACAGGTTTCCTTAGCTTTTGGCCATTGGAGGTTAAGAAAATACCTGAAAATTAGAACAAAATGTGAGGAAGTAGAAGTCAGTTAAGCAGCAGCAAAGACAGTGTCCAGCAAGTGAAATCAACCTGAGAATTGAAGAGGAATCAGCTTCCAACACAGACTTGAACCAATAACAGTACCAATAAGACCAGCAATCGAAATTTCCACCAAAAATTGATCCAAAACTTGAATATCAATAGCACTCAACTCATTTTTGACTCATGAATACACAAGAATTGTTCTAACAATGAAAACTTCAAGGAACTTCTGGAAAGCTGGAATGAAACAGTGTTTTTTTTTTAAATTTTTGTAGTAATTTTCAGTAGCTTTTGAGGTTTTGAAATTTTTGAATTTTTTCTAATTTTCTCTAAGAAGTGGATTTGAATTTCAAAAAGTTTCAGAGTTTTTGAATCTCTAATGCTTCTAGAAACCTGTAGGGATTTTTCAGATTTCAAAACTTGTTCAATAAGGCAATGGCATGCCTTTTTATAGGCAAAGCTTAGGGCAGCCTCATATTTCTGTTTTACCCCCTAAGTCCCTTTTTCATTTTTCAGTTTTAGCTAATTAGTCCTTTATTTGTTGGCTTGTTGCCCAAGTCACACCACTATGAATCTGAAATTCCAATTAGAACTCCTTCTAGGTGCTTCTAGTGACTTCTAATTTCAGTTACTAAAGATTCCCTGACCCTAAGTACCTAGACTATCCTTTATTTGGATTCTAAATTACTAAACTAAACCAGCCCCCTTTTACCCCAATAACCTGGTCCAGAAGTGACCATGGTTGAACAAAAATCTAGCATATTTAGCTATAACCAAACAGATCCTAAAAATTGAACTAATTAAACAATTCAACTAATCATGAAATTAAATCTAAGAATCAGTAGACTGACAATTAATGGCAATTGAAACTAAAATCAAATTATCAGCAGCAATCATGGGTTATTTAATCAAAACCAAACACAAAATCAAACTAGAAAAAATCAAACCAAAAACTAAAACGAAAACAGAGTCAATTAAAACCCTAAAATTTCTAAATCAATTAATCATGGAGAACAGTTAATCAAGCCTAAACAAAACCCTAAATTAGTCCAAAGCTAGTTGACTCCTTGCAGGAACACAAACGGATCAAACAATTAATAAAATCAAAGAAGAGATGGAGGAATAGACGAAATTACACCAAAGAAAATGAGATAGAGGAAATACCCAGACAGAAATTAGCGAGGATCTTCAGCATGTCATGTCCTGATTCAATCTAAGGCTATTCATGTGCTTTTAACCAAAAACACATAGATAACCTCAGAACGAAACCAAAACCTTGACGAAGGCTTCAACTGGAAATTTTTGGATTTTAGGGTTAAACTAAATTCGAGATTCGAGAGGTTTCAGGGATGTTTGAGGGGAACCAGTATAAGATTTATCATGAGGGGGGGAAAAGGGGGTCTCAGGGTACTGATTTGGGGTGGTTTGGAGGTGGCACCGCCGTGTGCGGCGGCGGCGCCGCCTAGGGTTTGGGTTATTCGACCACTTGGACGGGGATTTGGGAGAAACGAAGGGCAGATTCGTGATGAGGATGGCGAGGGGGTGTTATGGTGTAATTTTGGAATCGTTTGGTGACCGGCCGTCGCCGTGAGGCGATTTTCGGCGGCGGTCTAAGGCGGTAGACGGTGGGGGTGTCTCTGATGGGGAATGAGGTGAGGGAGACGGGCTTCGGGGGGGGGGGGAGTAGGGTGGTTCAGACATTCTTATATCTAAATGACCCTAGCTTCCCAGCCGTTAGATCAAAGAACCTCGACGGCTGGGATCTATCCTAGGTGAAACGGGGTCGTTTTGAAGGGGATGGGGGCTGGACCGGGTTGGCAGACTGGGCTGAGCTTTTATTTGAAGACTGGCCCAATAAACAGGCCTCTTCTTTTAATTTTTGAATCCTTTTCTTTTATTTTCTTTTATTCATTATTGTTATTATTATTTTTTATTTTGTTGAATACAAAAATTAAAAATAACAAAGACCTAATCTAAACTCTAAAAATTAAACTAATTAATTTTCTAAAATTAACTAGATCCTAATTTAAAAAGAGAATTAATCAAAAATCAAAATTAAAGGTAACATGTAAACAAAGGGGCTATTTTGATTATTTTCTTCTATTTTTTGTAATGTTAATTAACTAATAGAACTAAAACATTAAAATTGGGTCCTAAATGCAAATGCACTATTTTTTTGTATTTTTTTATGAATTATAGCAATTAAAAATACACACAAAATGCAATCAAACACAAAATCATGCAATTAATACCCTAAAATTCAAATAATAAAAGAAAAATCCTAATTTTAAGAATTCTATAGGAGTAATTCAAGCGAGGCAAAAATCACGTGCTCACAACATGCTCCCCTGGTGACCTAGCCCCCAAATTTATGATCGGATCTAAAAGGTCCTTGCCACTAGGATATCCCTCCCTTGTCATTCCAAAACTTATTCCTATAAGATCTTTAAAATAATAATTGACCTAATATCATACCCGTTTAGACCAGCAATTGGCTTAGAACTTCTTCACTTCTTGTGTAACCTAACTATGTAAGAAATAACGGGAATTCGTTAAACTTCCAGTATCAAAACCCCAGCATTGAGTGATTAAAAAACTTTCAAATTCAAGTTATTACGACTCAGATAATGTACACTTCTATATCAATCAAAAAAAAGAGAAAACAAAAGCTTATACGCTTTCTCTGGGAGAGTTCCATGAAAGCAAATTGAGAATTATGATCTGCTATTTCATAAAATCACCAAATTAGTAATCAAACTATAAGCTACTCTTTAATAACTTAGTACCAATATTTGTTCCCAAGTCCCACCGAGCATGAGGAAAATGTGATTCTCATAATCTTTCTTCGGTAGTTACTGTAACAACTTAAGCATTACAACATACACTTTATTTTAAGAAATTATTGATCTTTCCATTGAGCTTTCTTGAAGAGCATCAACTATGATATAAAGAAGCCCAACATATATTCCAAGCATATCCATTTACATATTATATCATGCCGCAATTTTTCAACTCATTCTAGTATTATAACTCATACTAATTGGGTCAACTATAAATATTCACCTGTTTCATTCAACACACATATTGCATTCAATATTGTGAGAATTTAGCATAATTTGACAGTTTTTATGCGGTGAAATAATAATTTTACAATATTTATGCGGTGAAATTAACCTACACGTCAATTATTAACACACCACAAAAGACAAGATAAAATTTAACTAGCAATGGAGTTAATATAGAAGACAACTAACAAAAACAGAAAATCAAGACTCAATAACCAGTATAACTCCCAAAGAGTAACTACTTTCCACAGTAGGAAGAAGGAAATTTTGAGAGCAAAAGAAACCAACCTGCAGCTTTGAAGAAGATGGTTTGATAACTACTGAAACTGTATAAACGATAATATAGCCTCTGTGGAAGAGGGTTTTGATAACTACTCCAAAAAGATAAAGAAAATTTTGAGAGCAAAAGAAACCAACCTGCAATATAAATGATAATACTTATTTTCAACTCAAGAATATGAAATTAAGATAAAATTGAAAACTTTTCTAGCCAAAAATTAAACAAAAAAATCACTTATGTAAGCCCAATAATCAGAAATTGAAAAAGAGTAAAACTTTGAGTATAAAATAAAGACTATTCAAAGCCTAGTAATTATACAAAAAAAATTACTTCTATCAACCCCATGATAAGAAGCTAGACAAATTGAAGCTTTAAGCATAAGATCGTCGACAATACGAAAATATCAAAATTAAACAAAAAATATTCCTTTTTTCAGCCCAAGAATCTAAAATAGCAAAAAATTAAAAATTTTGATACCCAAAAATTAAACAAAATAAAATTAGTTCTTGTTAGCCTAAGAATCTGAAATTACTGAAATTAGTAAAATATTAAAAACTTTGATAGCCAAAAATTGAAAAAAAAAATAAAATTACTTCTTTTTAGCCCAAGAATCTGAAATTTTAAAAAGTTCAAAACTTTGAGTATAAAACAAAGATTGTACCAAGATATCCAGATATTCTACACAATAAAAGATTATTTTTTTCATCCCCATTAGTAAGAAACTAGAAAATTTTGAATCTTAAAGTATAAGAACAAAACTAAAAATTGAAAAAAAAAGAAAAGTTTTGAGCAAAGAAATACTTACCAATAGAGAATGGGATGGAGATTTGCAATATATGGGTGAGGGTAATCTGGACGACACATGCAGCAGAGAATGGAAAGGAATGAATTAGGTTAAGGACGCAATTAAGGTGAAGCGACAGTGAGAGAAAAGAATTGGAGAAAGGACGATGATTTCATTGTCTTATTGGGGGAGGGGGGAGGGGGAGGGGGATATTTTCATTAATTATAATATTTGGGGGGAAATTTTGAGTGAAATTTTATATAAGAAATTTTTAGACTTTTTTCAATAGGGTTTCGTAGAACTGAACGGTCTTTGGCCTTATGAGAATTGGGGGAAAATATTTTATTAAGTGCAATTTTGGTGGAAAATTTTTGGGAAAATATTTTATAAGAAATTTTTAGGGTACGCTTGTCAAGTGTTGCATTTAATATGACAATGTAACAACTCTTTAAAAACGTAGCAATACACCTAAGAAGCGTGGCCAAATTTTTTATATTTAGGCAACACTTATAAAATGTTGTCAAAATTAACGCTTTATAAGTGTTACCTTAAAATTCTTGGCCAAAGACGATACTCAAAGGCCACGCCTAAAAAATTGTTCCTACAGATACTTTTGCCAACACTTTTTAAGCGTTACCTAAATTAGTGTGGCTGTAGGCATAAAATGTTGTAGTGGACGCCGCAAAAATCATATTCTTGGTCTAACATAACTAGACTTTGGACCAATATGCAAATAGATCTACTATCATAAATTATTTTACTGAAATTTAACTACTGAGCTAATCTCTAGGCTAAAACAAATCATTCCGAAAAGTATTAATGCTCACAGGGGGAACAATTGAACCTTATAAAATTCCTTACATCATATGAGATTCTCCGCGCCATCAAATCATTTAAGCCTCTTAAAGCACCAGGACCCGATGGCCTCCACCCACTCTTTTTTCAAAAGTTCTGGGAAGACAGTAATTGTGCTATTAATAAAACATGTATGGATGCATTCTCATCATCTCAAATTCCTCCAGAAATTAATTCTACTTACATCACCTGTTGATACCCAATTTTGACCTCATATTTTATAAATATCATTTATATTTTCAAAATATCCTTTTTGCACCAACACCAATTTACAATAGTCATATAAGTATTTTCTATAATTTTCTCATAATTGTTTTAGACTTTAAAATTAATTTTCCTCGCATTTAAATTATTCAAATATTTATTAAATACTCCTTTAAATTATTTTGTGATGACTTAATCATCCAAATTATTTTTTCACACCCACGTATATGTTTTATAACATTTTACTTCATTTTTCATATAATTACATTTGTATCTTTAGCTATTTACATAATTTTTGCAGTAATAGCCTATATTCTACGCATAATTATATTTATTACATTATTTATGCTAAAATAGTATTTTTACATTTTTATAATGTTAAGTTATTATTTTAATTATTTATATTGCATTAATAATATTTTATTATTTATTGACTATTTTATTTAAAATAATTTCATGTATTTAATTTATAGCCCAAATTTGAAGCCAAATTCGGAGCAATTCAATGGCCCAAGCACCCACACCTTAGCCCAATATCCCCCATCCCAAACCAAACACCCCCTTTAATTAAACCGGTCGGTTTCCGTTTAAACGACCCGCCGCATTCCCTTTTCGACTTGGCCGTTGATCTTAAATGAACAACGACCCACAATAACCTTCCCCTTTTCCTTATATCCTTTATCCTAAATCCTAGGGACATTCTCACCTAAAGAGCCGCGTCTGAAACCTATCTATTTCACTCGTCTCTGAGAAACCCTAGCCGCCATACCCTCAAATCCTTTCTCTAGTCCCGATATGGAATCTTTGCGTGATTCTCTTGCCTTATTCTGCTACTATTCACGCGTTTATGGAGTTAATTGGTATTTACCTAACTTTGGTGAAGGCTAACTGTAAGACGGGCCTGATTTGGCTCTATTTTTGAAAAGATTTGGCCGATGTTTCATCTATAATGAACGATTCTCATATTTTCGACTGGATTCATGGCCATTTGACTCAACTAGGTTTGAAATTTCGATTTCCCCTTTTGTCGGTTCTGTAACTGATTGCATGTGATATTCTTTCCTTATTTGTGCTTGATTAACTATTTTCCATATTTGTTCGATTTTACTGCTATATAACCCCTCCCCAATTTCCGTTTTGAATGGACCTGAGACTGAAATTAACTACTATTGCTCTCTTATTCTCTCATTCTATATACTATTCTGAAATTTGAGACCTTGGGCGGCTGAAAGTCAAGTCCACCAGAAATTCGATTGTTGCTCTTTCTTAGTGCGAGCATTACCCGTGGTTCACTTGAAACCCTTGGGAACTCTGACGCACTATGATTTTGGGGGTGTTATTGTTCGTTTGCTATTAACACTGAAGTTTTGCTCAAATCACACTTCTTGTTTACTTGTTCTTCTATAACTAGTAATGTATCTATAACTCTTGCAATTTCCTTTCCTTCTTGTTTGTATTTCTATCCTGCATATCTATGTCTCTAAGAGTTTGTATGAATCGACATGCCATTATGTGTTTTTGAAGTTCTCCTTGAGACTCTATGCATTCTAGTAGTTCAGCCTGCCTATTTTGATTCTGCCTTCTTAGGCTTGCCTGCTATTGCCTATGCTCGAATGCTTGTTATTGTTGTTTATTCTGAGTTTGGTTTCTTGCCTTTTTCTATACTATCGTGATAACTAACTCGTGCCCAAAATGTGTTCTGATTCCCGTTGAATCATTCATGTATGACTTAATACTCTTCTAGAGTTAACCCCTGATCATGTTATTAGCCTAAACCTGCTACTTATGAATTAATGTGTGCTCCCTACCTTGTCCTGTATCTCTGTGATAAATCAATGCCTGTGCTTCAGACCTTGTTGAGTTATTCTTACTCAACCTGCTAAATTTCTGAGGCTGTCTGATTAGCTAAGGCATGTTTCCATGCCATTCAAGTTTTAATGTATGTTTGATTTGTAAATCTTATGTCTTTAGCATTGCTTCTAGGGCACATTTCTATATTAGCTTCTTCTCTTATGTCTGGGTAACTGATATGAGTTATTATGCTTGTATGTCCTATTCTTTGTAAGTTGACATATTTTCACGAGTTCTCTAGATTTTGGCACTGTTGTGGTTTGTTGTAGACCATGCTACAAGGTCGTTGCCATACTGCTTGTGATCATGTTAGGCTCCCATGTTAGAAATCTTCATGTGAAATTGATATTCCTCTGAATATAACTACTATGATTAAGGCTCACCTGTCTAAAGTCTTTTGACCAATTCAGGCTAATATCTTTTGCCAAACTTGATTTCTGGAAACTTAGCATGTGTGTGTGTGTTTACCCTGTTAACCTAATAGACCTTCTTCTTAAGCCCTCCTAATGTGTGACTGTATTCAGCATGCTACATCCTGCCCTTTGTTGAATGATTGCTCAATACGGTGTTAGTTTTCTATGTCAAACTTGCTATGTTAAAATTGTCCACCTAGTTAGCATGTTCAAGCCCTCTTGCTTGACTAATCCTGCTCCCTTAGCTTCTAAAAAAAAAAAAAAAGAGTGACGAGATAGCTTCTAAAAAAACTTATCCAAGATGATGTTTCATTGACGAACAAAGTTGAGCTTAAATTTAAATATAAAGTGTGCACATCTCCAACGTGAATGCATTTGGCACCAAATTAAACTAATGAAGTAACCAATTAAACCCATCGTGCATCCGTAGCAATTTCGTGCTACTTTATAAAACTTGTTAATTACACATGCAAAATTAAAAGCAGAAACAATTACAATAAAGAGAGGGGAAAAATACGATTAAATGTCAAATTCACGTGAACTTCGCCCACAACCGACTCAAAAGGAAAGTACCTATCCCTTTAGGGGTAAGAAAATCATGATCAATATTGCGAATCAAAAACTATGGAATTTGGTGTGAGTCTTTTGTCGAGTGAAGAATATTATTTGTTGTGACCATGGTTTGCTCAAAATGCTTAAAACAAGGGGATCAGGTGGCATTTTGGCAAAAAAAAACTACTAGAGTAATCACAATTTATACTAAGAGATCCATGAACTTTGCCAATAGAAGTGGAAATTTCGCCGTGGCCTTTGCTTTGTCCTTGGAAGATGAATTAATACTACAATTTGGTTTTGGACATAGAAAGAAACTTCGAGATTCCAAATTCAGCAACTTCTCCCCGGGCTTCAAGCCTGTATATATATTCCCACCATGAAAATAGTTAGTCAAATAGAATATTAATTTCATATAAAAGTTACTTCCATCTTTCAATTTAATTGGAAGAATTTACTGAACACGAGACATTGCAGCGTACTCAGTATACTTCAGTTTTGAGAACATTAGTACACTATCCTATTTACTAAATTAATTAATTATCCGGCATCATTAGGCTTCTTGATGGGAAATTATGCACATTAGTGACCGGTATTATAGTGGGCTCCTTGTTTACTTCATAAGTTGAATTTGTTACCTTTCTCCTAAATAAATTGAAAATTCCCAACTACCCAAAGCATTAAGCAAAAATATAAAACTTTTTCCAACATAAGAAAATTATATTAGGAAAGTGAACTCAACAGAAAAAACAAAAATGCCTTAAAATTATTACTTAAACAAAGGACAAATATACGCCTCGGTCTGTTCCAAAATGTTTATCACTTATATTGTTTCCAATTGTCAAACAAGATTAACTTTGATTGATATTTCAAATATAATCTTTTGCCAATTGAATATTCAAAAAATTATAAATTTTTATCAAATTGACAAGCAAAATAAAATGTGTCAAACCAGTTATGACAAAAGGAGTATTCAAAACTCGTTGCTGCGCAATTTTCACAGTTTTGAAAATTGTCTACATATATATATGAAGAACAACATGGAAAATATGAAGCCACAAGCCCACAACCAAACACTTCTCTTTCTAATTTTTCTTTTTAAAAAATTTATAAATAATATGAAGTCGCAAAAAAAAAAAAAAAAGAATAAGGGATTTTGATATGCATAATATGCAAAAATATGATTTAAAGGGACAAAATTGCAATCAGCAAAACAAAATGACATAAACATTAATATTCCTTAAAGTTGGGAGCAAAACAAATTAAAGAACTTACTCTCCAAACTAAACTGGGAGTAATGAAGCTCGTAACACCGAGAATCACGACTAGGCAACAATGGCCGCCGCTTCTCCTTCACGTAAATCTCAATCGCAGCCTTTATCAAGTCCCCGACAGCGTTTTCGTGCGATATCACAACATGTACCGGCCCCAAACTGTTCTGTATATGCACATTCAACAACAACTTCTTTAGCTTCTTTTGCTTCTCCTCACCAATTGTTGTCATATTTCCAGCCACAACATCTATGCTGCTGCCTACGCCCTTTTGTACTGAACATTCTAATTTTCTCTGTATCGTTTCAATTTTATTTGGTGTTTCCAATAGAATTTTCGAATTTGTATGTACATCGGCAAGTCTTGGCGGAGCTCTCATTTCTGGTCTGAGATTTAGAAGATCTCCGATATCAAATATCATACTAGGATAAATTTTAATGGGTAGCAGTATATGATGATTGATATATGTTGAGATATCTGTGTTTGTATAGCTAGATATATTACGTAAGATATGGGGAGTTTCTGATAACGATATTTGGCTGACATTTGTGAATGAAATCATTTCAGTTGATGGCGCGGGAAGCTTCTTGGAAATTGCAGGTATCACTATCTGTTCTCCCAAAGTTTTGATAAAATACTACATACTCCTTAACATCTTGAATTTCTTTGTCCTTTTCCCTTTTTTGTTTGGTCGTGATGTTGGCTTACGAATAATTTCTCAAAATAATTTTGATTCAGCCTGTAATGGTAGAAAAAGAACATTACACGTGGAGTGTCAGTAAGCTGACTAGGCATGACACGTGGAGCAATGATTCAACGATAAATGGCGTTCTCAATAATAGAATTAATTGAGAAAGAAAAGGCGCGGGAAAAACACCCAAGGAATGGTACGAAGAAGAGGACCGAGCCTTACAGTTGTTAAAGAAAAAGCAGGAACATAATGAATCAGAACCAAAAGAAGGAAGATACACGAATTAGAAGTAAATAAGGAAGGAGAATTGAAACAGTTATAAGGCATTTATAACAATAAACACGCTAGTTACAATTATGTGAGGTACTGGCAATCAATACAATTAATGCCCATAATGAACCCAAATTATATGGGGAAACCGTTACGATTGTAAACTCTTATATAAGGACACAAAATTTCATTTGTAAGGAGATATTCCAAGTACTATTGAAATATACTTTTTACTTTTCTGCCTTCTCGAAATTCTCTGTCTTGACTTTACAATACCATCAATTAGTTCCTTTTCCATTCTTATTATTTTCCTTAAATATTATTGTGAAAGTGAAGTAAAACTTGGTTATCAATAACCTGTTTTCTTCTAAATTTAGACTTTGACCGATAAATTTATTTTTTGGTTAAACAAATTGGTTCCATTACCGAGAATCTGATAATCTTTTCACTTTCCAAATTCTCTTTCTGATAACCAATCATGTCAACTGTCAACAAAAATAACCAGCTAAATCCATAGGAGGAAGGAACTCCACCCATCCCTGCACCACACGAATCTCCTCGACAGTCCCGAGAGGGGACACCTGAAAGATCAACATCGCACACGAATGATCATCAAGGGGACGAGCAAACTGTCGAACAAGACGCTTTAAAACAATTAAACGCAGAACACGTGAACAACGCTCTTCAAGCCTTCGTTAGGGGATTGCCAACCGCGCCACCAACTCTTCCTCCAAACAATACCGCAACCATAGAAAACCCACGCTCAGGGCTTGCTAATTCAGGAAGCGGAGGAACTCCCAGTGAATCTCGTGATGGAAGGTTAGGTACACCACATAATTTTGATTGACAAAGTTTGGTACTAACTTTGCAGAAACAACTGAAAGAGCAAAATAATCGCATAGAACAAATACCTGGCGTACCACCCATGATTAAAGGAGTAGATATCGATAAATATTCACAACAGCCTTGGAAGCCAAGTGCAACACCTTTGCCGATTCCTAAGAAGTTTAAAATGCCTGATATTCCAAAATATGATGGAACAACTGACCCGCAAGATCACGTAACCGCGTTTACAACTAGCATGAAAGCCAACGATTTAACCAAGCAAGAAATTGAATAAGTTTTGGTCAAAAAATTTGATGAAACACTCACGAAAGGAGCATTAATGTGGTATTCTCTCTTACTTGAAAACTCTATTGATTCTTTTGCTGATCTTGCAAATTCATTTATAAAAGCACATTCGGGGGTTCATAAGTTAAAAAAGGATGGAAGACATCTTTAAAGTAAAACAAGGAAACACAGAGCTACTCAGTGAGTTTGTGGATAGATTCCAACGGGAGAGGATGATGTTACTACGAGTACCTAACAATTGGGCAGCCATGGCGTTTGCAAGCAACCTCAACGAGAAAAGTTCAGAAGCCACGAGAAGACTGAAGGAAAGTTTGCGAGAATTTCCAGCAACAACTTGGAACGACGTGTATAACAGATACAACACGAAGTTGCGAATAGAGGAAGACACGGTTGCACAACTAAGGGTTCATGAAAGAGTAGGGTCAAGATGCTCAGAATCAGAAAAAAGGACTGGGCAAAACAGGTATGAGCCCCATATGGGTCCCGCAGGTCGAGATTCTCTGTCCAAACAAGAAAACTTAAGATATGAATCGAGGTCAAGGAAAAAAGATGCAGGTTCCTCATCTAGATTCAGAAAGGAACGGGATGCACGAGGAGACAATTCCAACGCACACGCGAGAATCAGAGACTACAGTTTTAATGTCAGTACCTCCGAGTTGGTGGTTGTTTTAAGAGGTATGGGAGATAAGGTACGGTGGCCCAAAGAAATGAGGTTAGACCCAAGCAAAAGAAATCCAGATCACTGGTGTGAATTTCACAATGATCACGACCATAGAACAATAGATTGCAGGTCACTACAAGGAAAGGTTGAGCATTTGTTGAAGCAAGGTTATCTAACTGACCTGTTCAGCGAGAAAGGTAGAAAATCATACATGAAGAACATACAAGAACCCCTAAAGCCCCCATCTCCAAAAAGAATAGTTAATCTAATAACCGGGGGAGACGAAGTCAATGGTGTGACTTATACAGCTGCAAAGAAGACATAAAAAGTTATAGTCACTCATGGGAAGCAAATACCCCAAACCTTGGAAGAAGACAGTATAACATTTAATGATGAGGATGCTGACGGCTTGATGATTTCTCACAATGACGCACTGGTAATATCTTTACTTGTACATGATACTAACATAAAATGAGTTTTGATTGACCCAGGTAGTTCCGCGAATATCATTTTATTAAGAGTGGTGGAGGAAATGCAAGCTAATGACAAAATGATACCAAAGGCGCGGTCTTTATCTGGATTTGATAATTCGAGTGTTATCACAAAAGGGGAAATTGTGCTAGCTACGTTTGCAGAGGGGGTTATCAAGGATACAATGTTTCAGGTGATAGATGCAAATATGACTTATAATATAATCCTAGGAAGACCATGGATTCACGATATGGATGTTGTACCATCCATGTTGCATCAAGTTATCAAATTTCCCTCACAGTGGGGGATTCGTCAAATCTGTCACGCCCCAACCTCGGGAGGCGCGACCGGCGCTCAATCGAGTGAACTCGATTGAGCAAGCCTTTTGAACACTTTCTACCCAACTCACTATGATCAAGAAACCATGCTTTTATTTAACTAGACAGTAGGAAAGACCGTACATATAACATTGCTAGTTCATTTTATATTACAACCCTTAAGCCATAGTTAAGTTCCAAAATTTCATGTAGTACAGTTTAGAAGAACAAGAGTTTAGAATTACAACATAGTCCAGTGACCCATCCAACACCCGTACATAACCCACACAAACGTCTATGGAGTCTCTAAAGATACAAAAGACATTTATGATAATGCCGGCAATAAGGCCCCGACTATACCTCAAAAAGTGGTAATTTATAGCAAAAGATATACTGCATAACCCCTGGAAGAAAAGGGGCTCACCAAGATTGCTGAGAGGAGGATGCTCCGCTACCTGCGATCGACACTGTCTGCTATGGAACCACCTACATCCATTTAAAGATGTAGCGCCCCCGGCAAAAGGGATGTTAGTACCGTAGAATACTACTAGTATGTACAACTAAACACCATCTCATTAGAAAGAAAAACCATACAAAAATAAAGAAATCATAAGGATCAACAAAATCTTTAAACAATCACAACATCATCAAATAAAGGGATCACATAGCTTTCACAGAATTTCCATAGCTTTAGGTTGGGACATTTAATACCGCTATATCATCATTCACAATACCAGCGCTTTCTTGAGCGGAGTCCGATCACGACCCGATCGGCTAAGTTGCCTCATTTGAGACATGTACCTCAAACACAATTTTATTCTCACTTTCCGCTTTCAATATCAGCACAATACCACCATGTGTGTGGCATGGCGTCCGATCACGGCCCGATCGGCTAAACCGTCTTACAAAGACGTTTCCCTTTTCCATCAATAATCTCACTTCAACTTTTACACATATATCAGTTCATCGGCACTTGGGCCACAATTATCACATCATACTTGGCACTAGGCCACGTTTCACAACTCAAACTCTTTTCCCCCACATTTCACATCATTTCCACTTTCTAACATTAACCTTGCAATTTAAGATGATAGGCACATACGAGAGCAATTCAAGTTGTAAGCATAGAGAGGATTTCACATAGTTTGGCATAACAATCTCAATTTAAACTTGACCTGAAATCTAGGCATTTTAGCACATGGTTCACATTCTTCACACATCCCCAATTTACCATGAATAGCATATTGAACACATTAAGACACACCTTTCACATATATTCTTGCAACACCAATTCATTTGAAATAGCAAGCACTACATCAATCAAATTTCGAAACTTACAACATTTACATGGACACCAAGGGAGCTTAATTTCTAAGAAGAGGGGAGTTTTAGCCATACATACTCAATAGGGCTTTCCTTAAATTCTTACAATAATTCCGGAACTCTTAGCAACTTCGATCTATTTTATGAGAATTACAAGTTGAACCAGAAATTAGAAAAATAATCAAGATTCTAGCTCATTTGAGTACATTATCAAGCACTAGGTGTGCATTATGATTTTTAAGATCTTTTTGTGAAAGATTCTATCATCCTACACCCCCATTTGTTACATTTTTAGCTCACAATCTCCCCATACCCTATTATCATACATGCATGCAAGATAATCAGCCTTCATACCCATGAACCCACTTGTTAATTACTTATTTTAGTAGGGATTTCGAAATTAAAGGTTAGGGCACAAGTTCTTACCTCTTAGGATGAAGGCTTAGTAACCTTACTTGATACTCTTCAAAGATTTGGGCAAGGATTGAATAGTAACTTGGTGAGGATCACTTTCTCCCTCTAGAACTCTTTCTCTCACTCTAAATGTAGTAGAAAATAGCACAATAGGGTCTAATGGGGTGTTTTTAACGGAATGGGGTCGGGTTTTAAAAGTTAGAAAATAGGATCCCCGACTCAATCTGCGGTCGCATATGCGACCGTATAACTGATATGTGGCCCACAAAACGGACCGCAAAAGTAGCCCTCAAGGATTAAATATTATGTCCGGGTATGCGGCCAATATGCGGTCCGCATACCTGTTCTGCGATCGCATAATGCACCGCAGAACTGCCCTTTGCAAAAATCCCAAGGAGGTTATGCGACGACTATGCGGCCGGCATATAGATTATGCGATCGCATAATTGGCCGCATACTTGTCTTCAAAATTAGCCAACATTCTGCCTCACTCTGCAGCGACTATGCGGTCTACATTGTTATTATGTGGCCGCATAATGGGCCGCAGAAACGCGCTCTTCTAAAAAGCATTTTTCCTTAACTTTTTAATGCACAGATCAATCCAAAAGGTCCGAACCGCGGCGAGTTTTATAAATTTCTAACACATATTCCTAACTTAGCACTACGAGATTTTGGGTTTTTGAGTAAAAATTTCACGGGCCTTACAAAATCCGTGGAGATCAACAAGCTTATGAAAGTATCAATTCAATAAGGAATACCAGCACGGTGAACGATGTTGCAGGTGAGAAATAGAAGTTACAAATTCAGTTGAGGATGTCATGATACAAACCTCAACTGAAGCCATTCCAGCATAAATTGATGTTGATTCAAGAGCCAGAAGATAATGAAAACATAAAGACAACAACCGAAGAACTCAAAACAGTGGTGTTGTTTATACACTGGCCAGACAGAAAAGTTTACATCGGAGCGAACCTGAGCACAGAAATGAAAGGTAAGTTAATTGAAATTTTAAAAGCTAATGCAGATTGCTTTGCTTGGTCGCATTCAGATATGACAGGTATACCACCGGAGGTAATAACCCACAAACTAAATGAAGACCTATCATATCCGCCTTTCAAGCAGAAGAAGAGGAAGCAGGGCTCCTTCAAAAACCAAGTAATCCAAGATGAGGTACAAAAGCTTTCAAAAATTGGGTCAATATGAGAGGTAAAATATCCTAACCGGCTAGCTAATACTGTGGTAGTTCCAAAAAAGAGTGGAAAATGGTGAGTTTGTATAGATTATACCGATTTAAACAAAGCTTGTTCCAAAAGATTCATTCCCTTTGCCACACATAGATCAACTAATTGATTCTACCGTAGGACATGAGCTATTAAGTTTTTAGATGCATACTCAGGATATAACCAAATAAAGATGGATCCCGTAGATGAGGAGAAAACTTCGTTTATCACAGACATGGGGACTTATTGTTACAAAGTCATGCCCTTTGGTATAAAAAACACCGGGGCCACATATCAAAGATTAGTAACTAAAATATTTCAAGAACATCTAGAAAAGACTAGGGCAGTATACATCGATGATATGCTAGTCAAGTCAGCATAGGCGGGAGATCACTTTCAACATCTGTCAGACACCTTTCAAATTCTCTGCAAATATATTATGAAGCTAAATCCAGAAAAAAGTGCTTTTGGCATAGCTTCAGGTAAGTTTTTAGGTTTTCTTGTTTCTAATAGGGGAATTGAAGTAAATCCTGCACAAATCAAAGTTATCGAAGAAATACTGGATGTACTCACAAGCAAAAAAGAAGTGCATAGTTTAATAGGAAGAATAGCAGCCCTGGGGAGATTTATTTCAAAGTCATTGGAAAAAAGTTTTAAATTCTTTTCAGTATTGAAAAATCAGAATCAATTTGAGTGGACTGACGAATGCCAACAAGCCCTCAAGGACTTAAAATCATATTTGTCAAATCCGCCTCTGCTGACCAAACCAAAAGACGGAGAAAGGTTGCTTATCTACCTTGCTATGTCAAAAGTGGCGGTAAGTGCGGTGTTGGTACGAGAGGATAAAGGTAAACAATATCCTATATATTATGTTAGTAAATCTTTGTTAGATGCCGAGACATGATATCCTCATCTAGAAAAGCTTGCTTTAGCATTAATTATGGCATCTAGAAAATTGAGACCGTATTTTCAATGTCATCCTATCTCCATAATAACTACTTTCCCCCTAAGGAATATATTACATAAACAAGAATTATCTGGTAGATTAGCTAAGTGGGCAATAGAACTCAGTGAGTATGATATTATATATCAGCCCCGGACTGCAATAAAATCTCAGGTTTTAGCCGATTTCGTAGTAGATTTTAGCACGAATTTAATTCCTCAAGTAGAAAAGGAATTATAGGTATTTACCGGATCTAATCCGGGGACTTGGATTTTATTTTGCTGATGGTTCCTCGAATGTTAAAGGCGCGGTCCTTGGTATTGTTTTAATTTTGCCTTCAGGGGAAGTCATAAGGCAAGCAATAAAATGTTATCCCATCACTAACAACGAAGCAGAGTACGAAGCTGTGATTGCAGGTCTGGAACTAGCTCGAGAGCTTGGCTCGATGGGTCTAGCAGGATAAACGGATCTGGAGGGAGCCCCCAATTGATCATCTTCGACTCTGATCTTCGATTGATATCGGTTATGCACATCAGCCCAAGTGACAACCGGATATTCTATTAGATTTTGCTTCAATTGCTGTGAAGCCACCGAACTTCAAACATTGAGTCCTTAGGTAAAAGCTTGAACGGCCCAATCATCAACTGGCAGGTCCAGCCGTTCCATTTGAAATCGAGATACGAACTCTCTGAGTATTTAGTTGTCTTTTTGCCTCACTTTGAAGAGGTTCAATTTTTTGGTTTCGACCTTGATAGCCCCAAAGTGTCTTTTCACAAAAAGTCTGCAAGCATAACAAATGAGTCAATAGAATTATGGGGTAAGTTGTGATACCATATCATGGCTCCCTTTGACAAGGTTTCTCTAAATTTCTTCAGTAAGACTGACTCGATCTCATCATCCTCCAAGTCGTTTCCTTTGATGGCGCATTTGTATGATGTGACGTGCTCGTTTGGGTCAATCGTTTCGTTGTACTTAGGAATCTCAGGCATGCGAAAATTTTTAGGGATCGGCTTCGGAGCCACGCTCGGAGGGAAAGGCTTTTGCACAAACTTCTTGGAATCTAAGCCTTTCAATATTGGAGGCGCTCCCGGGATCTAGTTGACCCTAAAATTGTAGGTTTCCACCTTTTTGTCGTTTGCTTCGATTTTCTTTTTCCCCGATTCTATTTGTTTTGTCAGCTCCTCGAGCATTTTTATGATCTCGGGGTTGTTACCCGACTCGTTCCCATTTGACCTTTCCGCGACAGGTTCCTCCCTGCGAGTGATCTCAAGAGACAGGTCGGGCTCGATCCTGCTCGGTACGCGGTTCTGGTTTTGTAACTAAGCTATTGCCACCTGTTGAGCCTGCAACATCTCGAAGATCATCCGTATAATGACCCCGTTTCCTTCATTGTTTTGAGTATTCTGTGCCGCTGACCGGGCTCTACCACAGATGCTATTCTCGGGGTCAGTAGGGAGGCTTGTGTCGATAGCCACATGCGAATTAGCGTCCAATAGGTCCGCAATTGGAATTCCGACAGGATCAATGGGCGGTACCTCATTACCAAGCACTACGTTATTGTTTTCATCGTGGTGACCAGACTCACCGTCAGTAGGTAGAAGTGCTCATTGTGAGTTTGACATTTAGAGCTTAAGCCTGAAATCAAAGACACTTCAAAGTACAAGTGAAAAATAGTGTGAGTTATGGCAATTCATATCAACTAACCACTATTATCTTTAGCCCTACGGTGGGCGCCAAACTGTTTACCCTCAAAATCGGATAACAATTGAATTTATACGCGGTTTTAAGGATATGTGATCTAACTTGATACAAATTGAGAAAATCAGACTAATATTAAAATTAACGATAGAAAAGTAAATGCAAACCACACAAGTTGGACAATCTTGGCTTTGAAGGTTGGTCACCCTCGAGTCAAAAGTGCCTTAAACGATGCCGGAACAGAATGATAAGATAATAAGAACTAATAACAACAGTATATTGCTTTTTGATGCTTGTTACAACGTGTGTTACAAGTAATCAGACCCCTTTTATATAGTAGGGGAGTCCTACTTTAGATACAATTCTACAAAAGGTAAGAAATCTCAGGATTAGCTAATTAGTCTGCCTCTCGTTGGTATGTGCCGAGAATCCCGCAGCGACATCCGATCGGTTACGGATATTTCAGCCTTCCTTTATTTGGTCCGATAGTATTTCCTCGAGCTTGATCGAAGTCGGGGTTGGTTCCGGAGTTATGGGCTTGATGATCTTGAAGACGTATGTTCTAACTTCGTACCTTGACTCGAAGGAACCCGGGGTTGATCTCCAACCCATCTCGTTTCAGTATCGATCTTTCATGCAGTAGGAGAGCTCGGTTTCGACCGTATACATTACTCAAATGATCACTCAATTATTCAAAATTATCTCCTAAAGTCACTTTACTTTCGTTTGTAACAACAAAGTCACTGAACTATGCCTATTGCATTCAGAAGGTCACTCAACTAGATTTTCCAAATTTTGGATTGCCAAATACCTATTTTACCCTCTAAATCATAAACATTTATCTTCTTTTTATTTTTTTTAAAACTTTTTAATATTATGATTTTCTCTTTTTAATTTATATTATGGACTTACCTATAGAATAAATAAATATTATTTATAAATTAAAAAAATAAAAAATATTTAAGCATATATAATGGTGGAATAACAAAATAATGAGCATAGTAAAAAGATTAATTAGAATAATTTGTTAGTAATAATAATTTTAGTATTAATAACAAAAATTCAAACATTTATTTACACAATTTAGAATGAAAAAAAATAAAGGTTGTAAAATATATATTCCATGCACGTAATATAAAATATAACTATTTTAAATAAATGTATTTTTTATAATATACAGTATATATTCCTGAAAATTATGTTCAATTATATTATTATATTTCTACCAACTTTCCGACGATACAAAGTTATGTCACCGGAAAGCAGGGGACTATCTGTATAGGGTAAAATATGCTATGTTAAGTCGTGCAAGGAATATATATAATATAATTGAGCATAATTTTCGAGAATATATAACGTATATTATAAGTACTTTTATTTAAATAATTATTTTTATATTACGTGCATGGAATATATATTTTACAACTTTTATTTTCTTTCATTCTGAATTGTGTAAATAAATTTTTGAATTTTTGTTGTTAATACTAAAATTATTATTACGAACAAATTATTCTAATTAATATTTTTACTATGCTCATTATTTTGTTATTCCAGCATTATAGATGCTTAAATACTTTTANATTTTTTTAATTTATAAATAATATTTATTGATTCTATAGGTAAGTCCATAATATAAATTAAAAAGGGAAAATCATAATACTAAAAAGTTTAAGAAAAATAAAAGAAGATAAATATTTATAATTTAGAGGGTAAAATAGGTATTTGGCAATCCAAAATTTGAAAAATCTAGTTGAGTGACCTTCTGAGTGCAATAGGCATAATTCAGTGACTTTGTTGTTAGAAACGAAAGAAAAGTGACTTTAGGAGATAATTTGAGATAGTTGAGTGACCATATGAGTAATGGACTCTGAAAAACCCCCCTCAAGAAACATAGTTAATTCCCTGATAGTGACATTAATGAGGAAATCGCAATTTGTTTTCTAAGATATTGGGTAAGAGTTTGGTAGTTATCAGTAACAATAGAAAGAAATGTACGTTTAAACAAATGACACATAATTGCAATTTATTACACTATCGTATTTGCTGATAATTTAGAACCGGGGACTGTTGAAATTGTCAGGGTATACTGTATAGCAACTGAAGAGTGGGGAAGAACACAACTGGTGGAAGCTTTAACTGAAAGGGGTAAGGTGGCAATAGTATGCCAATGCAAGGATGTACTTTTTTTTGCTTTTCTTATTTTGAAATTTTAATATTTTTTTTGGTAAAAAAATACGTGTGATACTGAAAACCGAAGGTTCCAGTACTAGCCGCGTATGATGAAATCATTGGGGATAGTGACTAAATGTAAAGTACTCAAGCGCATTCTTGAAACTTCGTTAGAGAATCTTTGGTGAAAGGAACGCCATTTATAGAAGTTTATACTTTAGAATTGTAGTTGTAACACTGGTAGCTTTTTTTTAATGGACCATGTGTTTATGCGAATTTCTGTGTGCACAACTTAGAAAACATGTCTTATAGTAACTGATTTTACTTACTACTACTCGAGTAAAAACTGGAGTGGAGGGCTGCTGAGAGATGCAGAAGACAAACAATTCCGTAGAAGAGAGAATAACACGTTTCGCAACCTGATACAGCACAATAAAAGTGTTATGAGAAATTATGTATTGCATATTTAAAAAAAATAGAATATTATTCTCCCGATAAATATATAATGCATGTAGAAACTAAACCTAGCATGCACCTATTTGTATCTGTTTGCTGATCTATCGGCTAGTTGTATTTGATTTTATTAAGTTTTCAATAGATTAACCTACAATATATTGATCGTATTTCGAACAGACAACAAGCTGCCCGTCTAGCTCAGTTGGTAGAGCGCAAGGCTCTTAACCTTGTGGTCGTGGGTTCGAGCCCCACGGTGGGCGTTTTAAGTTGTCTCCTTTTCTTTTTTCTCCTTGAAAAGGAGACCAACCTGATAAAAAAAAAAAAAGACAATGCCTACTATTCAGCCACATCACCTTATACAGGTTTCACGAGCTAAGTGCATTTTTTATGGCTTTAGAGCTAGCATTCGATCAGGCATATATATATATATATATATGTTATAAATAGAATTGTATTATGGTGAATGTCTATATTTAGAGAGATTCTAGGGTTTATTACTTGGTGGCTAAGTCACCCTCTCCCTATAAATTGAGGGTTCTATTCCATTGTAATTCATCCCATAGCAATAAGAATTCCCTCTCTCTCTACTTTGCTCTGCAATACTCTTCTTCTTTTATTGTTCATAACACGTTATCAGCACGAGACTCTAACCAATTGAGTAGAAGCTTTGGGATTGAGCATTATGATTGTCAATTATTCCATGAACTTCCTTCATGATTAAATTCTGGATTTAAGGTAAGTATTTTACCGTATTTTTCTCTTTTATTCTATACTTTGATTTTAAATACAAGCAAAGACAACAAAGTTTGATTATAACTCTAATGGAGTTTATAAGAAAGTATAACCACCTGAAGTGGTAAAATTTCTATGCCTCGCCATGATCAAATTCATGTATGATTGTGGGCAAAGAATTGAAAATCCGTCCATTGAATTTGCTCCATTCTCATTCCCTTAGGAGAATGTGATAGCAGTATGTGATAAGTCTGAAAGAAGACAAAATTATTACTATGAATATATCAATGGATATGGACGTGGCAATAGACGAAATTATAATCGTCATCATTTGTGGTAATGAGAACAATAAGGATTCTCAAAATAATCTTTCACTCTGTGTAAAATATTTGTCATCGATTTGACATGAGATTTTGTAAATCACATATAGATGATTATGGTCCATTCATGATGTGAATGTGATAACATCTGATTTATGATTACATATTCATTCTTCAAAGAATATGAACGTGCTAGTGGTAGTGAATATACCGCACTCACCTCTAAAAGGAGGTTTGAGATGATATAAGAAAATAATGTCATTATTATGGCATGAATGGTCTTTGGTCACGTACCTATTGTACGCCAAAATATTTTGGCAATGTGATTGTTAAAAGACAACGGTACTGCAAGAAACAGATCTTGCATATAATTTTGACCATAACCATAATGGTATAACTTTCTCTTTAAAAGAGATATTCACCATATGGATATTGATGAATATGTGGTAGTATCAAATTAATTGAGAGTTCAGGAAGAGCCAATTATTACTATTTTGGAGAAACACAATTGATTACCAATAAGGTATTGTGTTGTAGTAAGTCTCAAAGAAACTTATTCAGTTTCCAAAGTATACGTGAGAGCGGTTGATCATATTGAGACTATAAATAAAGGAAAGATTTAATATCTTCTATTACTACAACTTGTAGCTGGGTAATATGTATGTGAAAAGCTACCCGCTTTATTCTCCAGTTTGTACTACACAAATAAAAGAATACCATAATAAAGTGGATATTTATTGATATAAAAACCCATATCATAATAAACTTGGAGTTTATTGATAATTGCACACATCATGGCGTAAATCTGAAGTTTATCAATATTGATAATTTATTCAGTTGGCATAATTGGTTTACCCATATTAATTTAAGTATGATGTGCAAAAATAAAAGAGAATTCACATGGGTAAACTTTAAAGAACGAGAAAGTTCTTTACGAATTCTCTTATGTTGCCTGTTCTCATTAATTAATATACCAACTAAAATTGGGATTGAATCCCATGAATGCTGGAAATATCAAAGGTGAATATGGGCTCATTCACCTGCCATGTATACCATATAAGATATGTCTATGAGATGGTTACATGTGCGATTATTAATAACCCGCAACATGGTGTTTGCGAGGTAACTTGCTCAATAATTTAATTTCGAGCATAATTTCTAGATTTTCTATTCAAGATAGTTCTTCTTGATAAGTTGGTTTACATCACAGTTAGTTTAGCAAAATGATTTATTGAGTGCCTCCACTTAATAGCTAAACAATTGGTTATGATAATAAAGTTATCTATATCAGTTTGATATACGTTATATACCAAAGTATATTATTTTCTCCCCTCACAAGTGGTTCATGGTCAGGAACCAAATAATTCCATCTTATTATTATTGATGTGCGGTGTATATTTTGATTAACACCATAACGCACAAAGATGGGTTCTCAAAGTTGAGGAAAGAAGTTAGTTTTTCTAACATGAGGGGGAGACATGATAAACAGTTGAGAAAAAGTTACGTGGAATGAATTATCATTTCAATATCTTCACATAGGGGTGAAAACTCTTGCTATCATATTATAACCACCTGAAGTGGTAAAATTTCTATGTCTTGCCATGATCAAAGTCATGTATGATCGTGAGCACAAGAAGTGAAAACCCGTCCCATTGAATTTGCTTCATTCTCATTCCCTTAAGAGAATGTGATAGCAATACGTGATAAGTCTGAAGAAGACAAAATTATTACCGTGAAGGTATCAATGGATGTGGACGTGGCAATAGACGAAATTATAATCGTCATCATTGTGATAATGAGAATAATAAGGATTCTCAAAATAATCCTTCACTCTGTGAAAGTAATATTTGTCAGCGATTTGACATGAGATTTTATTAAGCACATATAGATGATTATGGTCCATTCATGATGTGAATGTGACAACATCTGATTTATGAATACATATTCATTCTTCAAAGAATATGAACGTGCTAGTGGTAGTGAATATACCGCACTCACCTCTAAAAGGAGGTTTGAGATGATATAAGAATGGCATGAATGGTCATTGGTCACGTACCTATTGTACGCCAAAATATTTTGGCATTGTGATTATTAAAAGACAACGGTAATACAAGAAACAGATCTTGCATATAATTTTGACCATAACCATAATGGTATAACTTTCTCTTTAAAAGAGATATTCACCTTATAGGTGTTGATGAATATGTGGTACTACAAAATTAATTGAGAACTCTACAAGAGCCAATTATACTATTTTGGAGAAACACAATTGATTACCAATGAGGTATTGTGTTGTAGTAAGTCTCAAAGAAACTTATTCAGTTTCCAAAGTATACGCGAAAGCGGTTGATTATATTGAGACTATAAATAAAGGAAAGATTTAATATATTCTATTACTACAACTTGTAGCTGGGTAATATGTATGTGAAAAGCTACCCGCTTTATTCTCCAGTTTGTACTACACAAATAAAAGAATACCACAATAAAGTGGATGTTTATTGATATAAAAACCCATATCATAATAAGCTTGGAGTTTATTGATAATTGCACACGTTATGGTGTAAATCTGAAGTTTATCAATATTGATAATTTATTCAGTTGGCATAATTGGTTTAGCCATATCAATTTATGTATGATGTGCAAAAATAATAGAGAATTCACATGGGTAAATATTAAAGAACTAGAAAGTTCTTTACGAATTCTCTTATATTGCTTGTTCTCATTAATTAATAGATCAACTAAAATTGGGATTGAATCCCATGAATGCTAGAAATATCAAAGGTGAATATGGGCCCATTCACCTGCCATGCATACCACATAAGATTCATCTATGAGATGGTTACATGTGCGATTATTATTAACCCGCAACATGGTGTTTGCGAGGTAACTTGCTCAATAATTTGATTTAGAGCATAATTTCCAGATTTTTTATTCAACATAGTTCATCTTGATAAGTTGGTTTACATCACAGTTGGTTTAGCAAAATAATTTATTGAGTGCCTCCACTTAATAGCTAAACTATTACTTATGAGAACAAAGTTATCTATATCAGTTTGATATAGGTTATATATGAAAGTATATTACATTCTCCCCTTACGAGTGGTTCAGGGTCAGGAACCAAATAATTCCATCTTATTATTATTATTGATGTGCGGTGTATATTTTGATTAACACCAAACGCACAAAGATGATGAAGCAAGTTAGTTTTTCTAACATGATGGGGAGAGATGATAACATTTGAGAAAAAGTTACGTGACTGAATTATCATTTTTACATCTAGATCCTCGAATAAAATAATATGAACTTGAAGTTCATAAAAAGATAATTCATTTGCAGTATATTGCAAAGCATGCCAGACGCATTTGCTGACCCAAAGAAAGTAACTATATTCTCATTGCAAATGCTCCTATTA
>NW_017670972.1:346569-354142 GCF_001879085.1 Nicotiana attenuata | reverse complement strand
GCATATAGACAGATCGGTTCCAAATAAACTTCTTAATAAAGAAGATGAGCAAATGATCAAAATGATCATAATAAAGGAGGCAAGTGATCTAGAAGATCACATGACATAACACTTCATAAAATCTCAGGAGAGATTCAGGTACCTGAAAATATGAATGAAGAGATCTCTATGTCATGTCTTTATGAAAATAAAGCTAGAACTGATATAAAATGTTCGTCGACGACATCTATCATAGCGCTAAGTATAGATGAGGATCTTAAGTTTGTCGAATACAGACACAAAAATATTGGCCAAATAGAAGAGACGCAATTCAAGTAGAATTGGTTTCATATGAAAGAAATGTTGTTTTGGACCTGCAGTTCAAATACTTGAAAGTATAAAGTCAATGATATGTGCAGTCAGTTTTCGATATCTTATATGTCTAGTACAACATGAAAACTTGATATGCATCTAAAGTCTATTATATGGCTTATATGACTTAACTTATATGACAATCCATGAAGGATTTAAGTTGCTTGAAGCATATACAATTCTTGATCTTGAAGTACCACATCCTCAGTGCAATTTGTGCATATATGTATCTTGCTATAATTATAAGCATGATAATATGATAGCAAGAATCACTATGGAGATATTGAAGAGCCATTCCACGACATTATAAGAAGACATTATATATCTATCAAGAATGATGATTTCAAGGTGCAATATATTCATTCAAGTTAATATAGCTGATTTGTTTATCAAATCTCTACCAACGATCTCTGGAAGATGGTGCACAAGATTGGAATGCAAATGCTTAAAGATGTGAATTGATACTCTTATCAGGGGGAGTTAATACGCGTTGTACTCTTTTTCCCTTACAAGGTTTTGTCCCACTGGGTTTCCTTGCAAGGTTTTTAACGAGGCAACCAAAAGGCGTATTGTTAGATATGTGTACTCTTTTTCCTTTTCTAAAATTTTTTTCCATTGGGTTTTATTTTAGTTAAGGTTTTAACGAGGCACATTATCTGTTGAATAGACATTCAAGGGGGAGTGTTATAAATAGAATTGTATTTTTGGTGAATGCCTATATTTAGAGAGATTCTAGGGTTCATTGCTTGGTGGCTAAGTCACCCTCTCCCTATAAATAGAGGGTTCTATTCTATTGTAATTCATCCCAAATATTAGTAAGAATTTTCTCTCCCCACTTTTCCCTGCAATACTTTTCTTCTTCTTTTATTGGTTCAATATAAACTTGAAGTTCATAAAAGATAATTCATCTGCAATATATTGCAAAGCATGCCAGATGCATTTGCTGACCCAAAGAAAGTAACTATATTCTCATTGCAAATGCTCTTATTAAGTCCTAGAAGGACAACGTCTATGGTACGGTTAAAGCATATAGAAAAATCGGTTTCAAATAAACTTCTTGATAAAGAAGATGAGCAAATGATCAAAATGATCATAATAAGGAGGCAAGTGATCTAGAAGATCACATGACATAACACTTCATAAAATCTCAGGAGAGATTCAGGTACCTGAATATATGAATGAAGAGATCTCTATGTTATGTCTTTATGAAAAATAAGGAGGTTGGAACTGATATAAAATGTTTGTCGACGACATCTATAATAGCGCTAAATATATATGAGGATCTCAAGTCTGGAGAAACAATTCAAGTAGAATTTGGTTTCCTATGAAAGACATGTAGTTTTGAACATGTAGTTCATACACTTGAAAGTATAAAGTCAATAGTGTGTGCAATCACTTTTATTTATCTTATATGTCTAGCATGATATGAAAAGTTGATATGTATCTAAAGTCTATTTAAATGGCTTATTTGACTATACTTATATGACAATCCCCAAATGATTTAAATTGCTTGAAGCATATACAATCTTGATCTTGAATTACCACAACCTCAATGCAATTTATGCACAAATGTATCTTGCTATAACTATAAGCATGATAATGTGATATCGAGAATACCTCCATAGAGATATTGAAGAGCCATTCTACGATATTTATGAAGATATTATATCTCTATCAAGAATGATGATATTAATGTGCAACAAATTCGTTCAAGTGATAATATGGCTGATTTGTTCACCAAGTCTCTACCGACGTCAACCTTCAAGAAGCTAGTGTACAAGATTGGGATGCGAAGACTCAAAGATATGAATTGATGTTCTCATCAGGGGGGAGTTAATGCGCGTTGCACTCTTTTTCCCTTACAAGGTTTTGTCCCACTGGGTTTTCCTTGCAAGGTTTTTAACGAGGCAACCAAAAGGCGTATTGTTAGATATGTGTACTCTTTTTTCTTCTCTTCTCTAGAATTTTTTTCCCACTGGATTTTATTTTAGTTAAGGTTTTAACGAGGCACATTATCTGTTGAATAGACATTCAAGGGGGAGTGTTATAAATAGAATTGTATTATGGTGAATGTCTATATTTAGAGAGATTCTAGGGTTTATTACTTGGTGGCTAAGTCACCCTCTCCCTATAAATTGAGGGTTCTATTCCATTGTAATTCATCCCATAGAAATAAGAATTCCTTCTCTCTCCACTTTGCTCTGCAATACTCTTCTTCTTTATTGTTCATAACAATATATATATTGTTGTGAAATATTATATTTTGTAGTGGATGTCTATAGCTCCTAAAGAAGTTACTCCCACTACTCTTCTCCATTAACCTCCCACTATTCTTCACCATTATGGTTGTAACTCTCATAACTCTATAACCTCCTCCATGATCTTCCCCATGATCTCAATAGTTAATACCATGTTTATGATATTCCTTTGTATACCTCAATATCATCCTATAAATAGAGGGTTTGGACATCACATTGTACACACTTGGAAAACACTTGAAGAAATAAGAATCTATTATCTCTTTCTCTCTACATTCTTGTCTATTTGCTTGTTTCATATTATTACTTTGAGCTAAGTTTCGTAACACGTTATCGACACTAAAACTCTAGCCGAATTTCTATCATCTCCAAGTAAAGAGTTTCGGTCTTCTTCAGCTTAATTTCACGAGTTGATGCGCTGCAACGAAATTGTTGCATGGTCTTCATATATCATGCCACAAAAATAAAAACGTGAAGTTATAAAAATCCAACTGGAATTTATATTAAAGAAGATAGAATTGAGATGCATGTTTGAATTGGCAGATTCGAAACTGGATTTAATTTGTTGCAATACGTCCATGTGTTTAATAAATTTGCTTCAATTGTCCAGGGAGTGTATTTTTTCATTCTTCCTATAATTTTCATTTTAATATTTGGGATTTAAGATTCGGTATCGTTTATATTACACAAAACACAATATTATTTGTGAAGGAAAATGAATTGGCTGAATCAAGAAGAACCATTCCAATCCTTTGATTTGCCTATGTATTGTACGTGTCTGCTGGTAGTCACTTTTTGGAAATTGATGGAAAATATATAGTGATGCGGAGCATTAAAATTTAGAAAATCTGATTTTCACAAAGAGAAAAAAAGGATTATGGCTCGAGGGTGAGTCTCAGTGTACTTTGACTTATTATGCCATTGTTTGAGGGTAAGACGGTGGGTTCCAGTCCCATCGTGTCATGAGGGTAAGACATCGGGTTCGAGTCCTGGTGCACCATGATGATAAGAATTGGGTTTGAGTCCCAACTCATTATGGCCTAACATGCCTTTATATAGGTAAGGCATTAGTTTGAGTCCTAATGCACCATATTGATGATATAATGATGACTAAAGAAAAATAATATATTTTTCATGAAAAAGAATAAAGTTTGTCCCACTTGATTTGCTCCATTCTTGAAGTGAATGTGATAACGGTGCATAATAAGTCTAAATAAAGACAAGTGGTTGACCAATGAACGTGGGCGTGCCAAAGATCAAATAATAACAATCATCATTATGGTAATTGTAAAAAGGAGAGCGATAAGGGTTCTCAAAATGATCCTTCAAAGGTGAAGGAATATGTATCAATGTGGTCTGTTAATACGAGACACGTTCATATGATTATAGTCCATTCGTTGAAAATGTGACTTGTGATAAGCATTATAAATGCAGGCTCATTCCTGAAAGTAAATGCTGAAATATATATGGGATAAAAATTATGCATAAGAATGTGCTTATGCATGGTTGGATAAATACCACAATTCACCTCTAAGGGAGGTTTGAGAGAAATAAAGATAATGAATATTATAATATGGTTACATGAATATGTCATTGGTCGCGTACACGTGGTACGCCAAAAATATTTTACCATGCCTTATAAAAAGTTATTAAAGGCAAAAGTAAAGCAAGAAATGAGTCTTGTCTATAATGTTTTTGATTGTGACAATGATAAGATAATTTTTTCTGTGGATGAACAATTCACCACTTGGATGGTGGTATAAAAGATCTTGTAGTACAAAATTATTGAGAGCTCCGAAAGAGCGAATTTATTACTACCCGAATAAATAAAATTATTCATGGCATTGGTGGTAATAAGTCTCAAAAAGGAACTTTTTGAGTTTCAAATATATTAACCAAAGTGGTTGGCATATTGAGATTATAAATGAAAGGAAGATTGAATATCTTCATATTACTATAACCATACCGGGTAAATATGAAAGGTTACCCGATTTTTCTTCTCTTTGTACTACAGATGTATAAGCATGGTGATGGAATCAAATGCCATAGTAAATTAAATATTTACTGAAACAAATATTAGTTGGCACGACCGGTTGGCCATCCCGGTTCAATTATGATGCGAAAATTAATTAAGAATTCACATTGGTATATATTGAAGAAATAGAAGATTCTTCAAGAATTCTCTTGTGCTGCTTATTCTCATGATATACCAGTCAAGGTTGGGATTGAATCCCTTAAAATCCGGAATGAATAAAAGGTGATATATATGGGCCCAGTCACCTGCCATGTGGACCGTTTACTACTATATGATTTTAATAGATGCATTTGTTGTATGGTCACATGTGCGTTTGTTATCAACTTGCAGTTTGGATTTTGCAAGATTGATTGCTCAAATTATTAGAGCATAGTTCCAGAATGTAAATTGTGATGATCTATCTTGATAATATCGGTTTAAATCCAACTTGGTTTAGCAGAAATTGTATGCCTACAATTATAGCTAAACCATTGGTTATGAGATGTATTATTTAATATACAACAACACTTGTATGCATCTAGCCAAGTTATGATAAACTCTCCCTATCACAATCAGTTCAGGGTCAGGAACCTAACAAATCCATCTAGAAATATAGATGTGATAAATGATTTAATTGCTCCACCACAATGCACAAAGATGGGTCCCCAAAGAAAGTTGGGGATATATGCTGGTGACCCAGCATTAGGGGGAGAAAATGGGTAATTGAAAAAGTGATACGTGGAATGAATTATCATGAATAAATCTAGATCCTCGTACAAGAAATGTGAACTTGAGGTTCAAGTGATAATTCATTCGCAAAATATTGTCAGATGCATTTACTGACCCAGCTAAATGTCATATTTCAGCTACTAACGTCCAAACAGAATAACGTCCATGATGGACAGAGTTTATGGCACGCATTAAGCGTAATAGACAAATCGGTTCCAAAGATAAAACTCCTTGAAGAAGGAGTGGAGAAAACGATCAAGATGGTCATAATAAGGAGGCAAGTTCTTTAGAAGAGCACCACGGCATAACACTCTATAAGACCTCACGGAGGAGGCTCAGGTACCTGAAAATAATGAGATCTCGATAAGTTATGTCTTTATTGTGTGATGATGGAACCGATGTAAATGATCATCGATGATATTGTTGATATAATGTAGCGCTTAATATTTTTAATATTGACGAGGATCTTGAGCTCAAATCTGTCATGGAATTTGGACAGATAAATAATTGGCCAAATAAAAAATATGCAATGAAAATTGACTTCATCTGAAAAATATGAAGCTGGACAAATAGTCCCAACAGCTGAAAGTATAAAGGCTATATGGAGATATTGAAATATGATTAGTATTATATTGCAAAAAGGAATCCTTGATATAGATTGTTTATTAAAACAAATATTGTCAAGGTTTTGTTGGTTATACAAATGCAGGGCATAGTTCGTTGTTCAAACAATCTATTTCCATGTGAGGACGTGTGACTTTTCTTTGAAGAGACGATTCCAATAATATTGAAGACGATGCTGCTTGCATAGCTCAATTGAAAGAACGATATATTGAAGAAGACAAAATAAAGCACATTTAGCCAAAGTTTCTTTGCAGAGACGATCTTCAACAGAATGATGAAACAGATGTTTAAGAAATTCGTTCAAGTGATAATTTGACGGAATAATTCACCAAGGCATTGCCGATCTCAATATTAAAGAAGTTGTTATACAAGCTTGGAATTCGTCGTCTCCGAGAAATAAAGTGATATTTTCATCAGGGGGAGGCAAATACGCGCTGTACTCTTTTTCCCTTAGCTAAGGTTTTATCCCGCTGGGTTTTCCTGGCAAGGTTTTTAATGAGGCAACAAGTGATGCGTATTACAAGATATGTGTACTCTTTTTCTTTCACTAAGATTTTTTCCCACGGAGTTTTTTCTTAGTAAGGTTTTAACGAGGCACATTATCTATAGACATCCAAGGGGGAGTGTTGTGAAATATTATATTTTGTAGTGGATGTCTATAACTCCTAAAGAAGTTACTCCCACTACTCTTCTCCATTAACCTCCCACTATTCTTCACCATTATGGTTGTAACTCCATAACTCTATAACATCCTCCATGATCTTCCCCATGATCTCAATAGTTAATACTATGTTTATGATATCCCTTTGTATACCTCAATGTCATCCTACAAATAGAGCGTTTGGACATCACATTGTACACACTTGAAAAACACTTGAAGAAATAAGAATCTATTCTCTCTTTCTCTCTACATTCTTGTCTATTTGCTTGTTTCATATTATTACTTTGAGCTAAGTTTCGTAATATACATATATATATATATATATATATATATATATATATATATATATATTCTCTTTTTGGAAGTAAAAGGTAAGGTACAGATTAAGAGCATCACACTATATAGCTTCCGATTATGAACTAACTATGATTGTAGAAAGTATCTCTATATACATATTACCTGATAGCTTGTGTATTTTATAATTATTATATAAACTACTAGTACTGTTCGTCTCTATGGTTATGGATCACTACTAGAAATCCGAAAAAAAGCAACCACGAAAAGCGACCAAAGTTGGTCGCTTATTGGCCAAAAAGCGACCAAAAAGCGACCAAACACGCCTGGTCGATATTAAGCTGGTCCCTTTACCCTAGGGACCAAAGTTGGTCGCTAATTAGCGACCAACTTTGGTCTCACAGGTAAAAGGACCAAATTTTCCGGGCAAAGCATATAGTGACCAACTTTGGTCGCTCAAATATTTTAATATTATAAATTTTGCGACCAACTTTGGTCGTAAGATGTAAATAACGTTTTATTTTTACTTATTGTTAATCATATCAAGCGACCAACTTTGGTCGCTACATTAATAATTTTTATAATTTTTTATTTAGTTGGCGACCAAAATTGATCGCAAATGGCAAGAATTAATTTTTTTTT
>NW_017670972.1:317813-345590 GCF_001879085.1 Nicotiana attenuata | reverse complement strand
GATGAGTTACGAATCAACGTGACTCAGTGAGTATCCCGCCTAATCCCGAAGGGGTAGAGACGAGAATTGGCAACCTGGACACTCACTAGCGGTCCAATAATAAGATACTAAATATGTGAGGGAATCATGGATTATATATATACAGTTTTAACTCACAAAGCTTTAAAATAGACAATATACCTTCAACAAGTAATAAGGGATTTTTCGAGTTTTACTCTTCTTTATTTTATCCATTTACATCAAGCCATGAAAGGCAATATCTTCATTTAAAATTTCTCATGCATCATTTTACAGAAATATCATGCGCAAATCAAGTCGAGGCGACGGCCCACTCCAACAGAAAAGAAATGTGCACTTGCCGAGGGTCGACGGCGCGCCTATAGATGCATCTATTAATCTGCCGAGGCGTTCGGCCCGTTCCAAAATAAACACACACAGATAGACAGTCAGTCAATAAGTCAACATGGAGCAATTATCCAAGAAAGGCCAACTCTCTTTAAATAATCTAAGGAAGCAAAGCTTAAGTCTTTTTAGAAATCCATTTATAAATTTAATGTGATTTAAGCAATTCAAACCCTCGAAGGGTTCACAATTAATCCAAATAAAACATGCTCAATCAATCAAGTAAGAACTTATTAGGGAGTGTTTATCGATATATATATATCAATTCCTCTTTTAACAATATTTTACGAGTAAGGTTAAATCTCTTTAGAAATTCATTTACAAATTCCATGTGACACAAGCAATTTGAGCTATCCAAGAATTTACAATTAATTCAAGTATTCATGCTTTTGGGTCCTAGCTACCCAGACAATAGCAAATAGTAGCTACGCACGGACTCTCGTCACCTCGTGCGTGCGTAGCCCCCACAATAGGAGCACCTAACCAATTTAACTCACCTATGGGGTAAATTCCCTCTCACAAGATTAGAAAGGAGACTCACCTCGCTCCGAAGATCCATAACCGACATTCTACATTCCTCCGAAGGCTTGAACCGACGCACAACGCACCAAAACTAGCCAATTAACGACAAACTAATGAGAACATGCTCAAATACTTGCTAACAATTCAGATTATACAAATTCCCAACTTCGCTTAGCGAAATGACCAAAATGCCCTTGGGCCCACGTGCCCGGAATCCGAAATTTTTCGAAGATAAAGTTTACCCATGGCTTTACTAGCTCAAATATACAATTTACTCCTAATTTCATGCTCAAATTCGTGGCTAAATTCCAAGAATATCATTTTCTAGGTTCCCCCCAAAAACCTCCATATTTACACTAATTTTCATGCTTAAATCCATATATAATTGATCTATTTAACTCAAAAGTGATGGGGATAACTTACCTTAACATAGCAGACGAAAATCCCTCATTGAAGCTCTCCAACAATCGCCCCAAGCCATGAAAAATGAGAGAAATGAACCAAAACCACGATTTAAATCAACCTCACTGCTTCAGTCATTTCCGCACCTGCGGACCTTGGACCGCTTCTGCGATTCCGCAGGTGCGGTCAAAAACCGCTTCTGCGATCCGCCCTGGTTGCCCCCTTTTCGCTTCTGCGATAACCACTTCCGCAGATGCGGTCCTGCTTCTGCGAAACCTTGGCCGCATCTGCGGTCCATGATCCTTCGAACAAATCCGCTTCTGCGGCGCCCTCTACCGCTTCTGCGGTCCCATTTCCGCATAAGCGGAAACACCAACAACCAGCAAACTCAGCCTTCCCAAAAATCTATTTTCGATCCGTTAACCACCCGGAATTCACCCGAGGCCCCGGGACCCCAACAAATCATACCAACCAGTCCCGAAATACATTACGGACTTGCTTGAGGCCTTAAATCATAACAAACAACGCTAAAATCATGAATTACACCCCAATTCAAGCTTTATGAACTTTGAACTTTCCAACTTCTACTTCCGATGTTTAAACCTATCAAATCATGTCCGATTGACCTCAAATTTTGCACACAAGTCATATTTGATATTACGGACCTACTCAAACTTCCGGAATTGGATTCCGACCCCGATATCAAAGACTCCACTTCCGGTCAAACTTCTCAAAAACCTTCAAATTTCTATTTTTAGCCAAATGGCTCCAAAATGACCTACGGACCTCCGAATTCACTTCTGATCGCGCTCCTAACTCCAGAATCACCATCCGGAGCTATACGCAGTCTCGGCATACCAAACGGACATTGATAACATTAAAATGTACTTCAAACCAAACTTATTAAATTTCTTCTAAAATGCTAACTTCCATAATAGGTGCCAAAACTCTCCTGGGTTATCCAAAACCTGAACCGGGCATATGCCCAAGTCCGAAATTATTATACGAACCTGCTGAAACCTTCAAATCCTGATTCCGAGGTCGTTTACTCAAAAATCCAATCCTAGTTCATTCTTTCAACTGTAAGCTTCCTAAATGAGAATTCTCTTTCTAAATCAACTCTAAACTTCACGGAACTTAATTCTGACCATGTGTACAAGTCATAATACTCGAAATGAAGCAGTTCATGGCCTCCGACTGCTAAGCAGAGCGCTAGGACTCAAAACAACCGGTTGGGTCGTTACACCACCTTTCTGAATCAGTCTCTTTCTTCTTCTTTACAATACGAGTTTCATTGAATAGCTCATCTTGCTTCATTGACATCATTAAGCTGTCCGGTGGCTTTGGTTATTATCCTCGTGGTACTATTACTCGGGATGAACTTGGATACAGAGAATAACTTGGATACAGTAGCTGACAGAGTGTGTCTTTTGATCAATTGTTGTTCTCGTTAGCGACAATGATGTTGAGACTGCAATGGCATGTGTTTCAACTAGTGATGGTATAGGCAGGAATTTTAACATTTCTTGAGTAGATAAAAGAAAGATTATAGAGGAATTCTCTACTTCATTTTTCAAGAAGAAAAGAAGTTTAATTGAGAGTGACAAGGGTGATGGTGATGGAATGTTTTCCGTCGGTCATGGCAGTTCCCATAAAATAGGGATCATAAGACTCTATGATGACAAAGATCATAGGAAGTTTTGTTCTCAACTTTCTTCCAAGTCTGATCCGTACAAGCTTAATGGGATATTGGTGATATATTCTTCTGAATCCGAAGAATATATCACCAATATCCCACTAAGCTTGTACGGATCAGACTTGGAAGAAAGTTAAGAACAAAACTTCCTATGATCTCTGTCATCATAGAGTCTTATGATCCCCGTTTTATGGGAACGGCCATGACCGACGGAAAACATTCCATCACCATCAACCTTGTCACTCCCAATTAAACTCCTTTTCCTCTTGGAAATTGAAGTATAGAATTCCTCTATTACCTCTTCTTTTATCTACTTAGGAAATGTTAAACTCCTACCTACACCATAACTATTTGAAACACATGTTCTTGCCTTCTCATCATCGTTGTCGCTAATGAGAAGAACAATTAAAGGCACACTCTGCCAGGTAGTGTGTCTTAGTTATTCTTGGTGGAAGTCCCATTGCATGTCTAATATTACCATCAACCCCTTCTACAAAATCCTCCCGCAATCTAAAATTCCAATACATAAACCAAAATTTTAATTCATATCCTAAAGGTTCAATTCATATCCTAAAGGTTCAAGTCATATCCTATAATTTCAATTCATATCCTAAAAATCCAATTCATAAACTAAAATTCCAATTCATATCCTAAAGGTTCAATTCATATCCTAAAGGTTCAAGTCATATCCTAAAGGTTCTAGTCATATCCTAAAATTCTAATTCATATCCTAAAATTTCAAGTCATATCCTAAAATTCCAATTCATAAACTAAAATTTCAATTCATATCCTAAAGGTTCAAGTCATATCCTAAAGGTTCTAGTCATATCCTAAAGGTTCAAGTCATATCCTAAAATTCCAATTCATAAACAAAAATTCCAATTCATATCCTCAAGGTTCAATTCATATCCTAAAGGTTCAAGTCATATCCTAAAGGTTCTAGTCATATCCTAAAGGTTCAAGTCATATCCTAAAATTCCAATTCATATCCTAAAATTCCAATTCATAAACTAAAATTCCAATTCATATCCTAAAGGTTCAGTTCATATCCTAAAGGTTCTGGTCATATCCTAAAATTCCAATTCATAAACTAAAATTCCAATTCATATCCTAAAGGTTCAAGTCATATCCTAAAAGTTCTAGTCATATCCTAAAGGTTCAAGTCATATCCTAAAATTCCAATTCATATCCTAAAATTCCAATTCATAAACTAAAATTCCAATTCATATCCTAAAGGTTCAATTCATATCCTAAAGGTTCTACTCATATCCTAAAGGTTCTAGTCATATCCTAAAAATTCAAGTCATATCCTAAAATTCCAATTCATATCCTAAAATTCCAATTCATAAAGTAAAATTCCAATTCATATCCTAAAGGTTCAAGTCATATCCTAAAGGTTCAAGTCATATCCTAAAATTCCAATTCATAAACTAAAATTCCAATTCATATCCTAAAGGTTCAATTCATATCCTAAAGGTTCTAGTCATATCCTAAAATTTCAAGTCATATCCTAAAATTCCAAGTCATATCCTAAAATTTCAAGTCATATCCTAAAATTCCAATTCATAAACTAAAATTTCAATTTATAACTAAACTATCAAGACAATACAAAGATTCAAGGTTGATGTTATAAACGTCAATACCACACAAGAGGGGGGGGGGGGGGTGATTTGTGTGGTACCTAATTTTCGCGTTAGAAGAACCTGGTTCTTCTAAGTGTTCTAACTACAGCAGTTTGCGGAATAATAAAAAGTAAAGTGCACAGAGATTTTTACGTGGAAAACACCTGGCTCAAAAGGTGAAAAAACCACGACCTACTACTCAGTAGGATTTTCCCAAACTCCACTAAAATCACTGAGCCAAAAACTGCATTTACAAAACTCTTTGTAAACCTAAGGATTAACTCTAATCCCAGTGTAGCACACAGCCTCAACTGTTGCGACACTTTCAAGTTAACTCTAACTTGAATACTCAATATACCTATTACAATTGCTTCTAGATAAAGCTGAAAGGTACAATATGAAAACCTACTACAATTGAACTAAACTTAAAATAAACACAATGATGAAACTGGTTCTTCTATCTTAGTTCATGTAGCTTCAGACGTGCACACTTGTATCTCGCATATGCTGCTTGCAAATCAGACTTGATCTTTTTGCTCTCAAATATGCTTAACTTCTGCTTATGTGCAACTACCTGTAAAAGAGAACAATCGTTATATTTATAGAGTTAGTAATCAGAGTTTGATAAGAACTCGAATTATGGATCCTTTGACAATTCGAGTCCAAGAACAACTCTAACTCCTAATCCATATTCTTGATCCGGATATAATTCTCTTTTCATAAGGAGATTTCAACTCCTTATCCTATATGCAATCTTTACGATCAATTCAGAAGATATTGAGATATTGCTGATCCTTGAGACTTATCTTCTTCACGCGTATGTCACATGTGTAAGCATATCAACACTTTGTCTCACATGATGGACCTGGTTCATGACTGAGTTCATTTTGTCAATCTTCAAAACTTCATCTGAACTTGGGCCAACAAATTTCCCCTTTTTGATGATGACAAACTCTATGCTTTTATTGATCAGAGACCCTGTGGAACTCAGCTTAATTTTCACACTTTAATTTAACTTATCATTAAGGACCAGGTTTAATCAGGTTATAAACATCACATTTTTCAGAACACAAAGTAAGGCACAATATCTCTTCCCCCTTTTGGCATCATCGAAAAGTTGCATTTTATTAGAATCCCAGATGTTAATTATTACTCATGGCCACTGGGGCAACTGCAAGTGAGAACATGATTTAGTTAATCAATAATCAGCTTTACAGAAATTTAACTACTAATATCAGAAGTTTCATAGAACAAGAGAAAACAAAGCACATTGTCATTGATTAGGAGATGTTTCTACAAAACAGACCACAAAAAGAAAACAAACATCCAACCATGAGCAAAAACAGAGAAAAGTCCCGAACCTGGGTCACTGAAGGAGTTTCTAAACTGGTTCTAGGGCTTGGAGGAACTAGAGGGTTGGGATTGAAGAAGATTAAGCATTGTTTGGAGCATCCCTTCACTCTTTTCTTTTTCCTTTGCTAGCTCATCTTTGAGGCCATTTCTTTCATTTTTCAGTTCAGCAATACGAGCCTGGAGCCTAGCAATTTTTGCATCTTTTGTTCCACATTCTAGAACCAATGCCCTAACTTTGCTGTTCACAGGAGTCTTCACGGATGAACCAGGTTCAACTGGGGTTACACTTAACAGATAATCACAAGCCTGCAGAGTTTTGATCCCAAAGTGCTCTTTGCTGGAGGCCATCTCTCACTTCTTCAATGGCACATCTAACTTGGCCAAGACAGTTGTCAGTATAAACCCATAAGGAGTGGTATGGGCCTTAGAGCCATTTATCACTTTATCCAGNCGTAAGTATATATATATATATATATATATATATATATATATATATATATATATATATATATATATATATATATATATATATTCGATATAATATTAGCTAATACACTTATACTTAGTGCATAGTATAGCGTAAACATATATTATATATATATATATATATATATATATATATATAAAAGCTATATTCGATATAATATTACCTAATACACTTATACTTAGTGCATAGTATAGTGTAAGTATATATATTCGATATAGCATTACCTAATACACTTTACTTAGTGCATAGTATAGCGTAAGTATAAGTATATATATATGCGCTATATTCGATATAATATTACCTAATACACTTATACGTAGTGCATAGTATAGCGTAAGAATATATATTATATATATATATATATATATATATATATATATATATATATATATATATATATAAGCTATATTCGATATAATATTACCTAATATACTTATACTTAGTGCATAGTATAGCGTAAGTACATATATTCGATATATATAAGCTATATTCGATATAATATTACCTAATATACTTATACTTAGTGCATAGTATAGCGTAAGTACATATATTCGATATATATAAGCTATATTCGATATAATATTACCTAATACACTTATACTTAGTGCATAGTGTAGCGTAAGTACATATATTATATATATAAGCTATATTCGATATAATATTATCTACGTAAGTACATATATTATATATATAAGCTATATTCGATATAATATTATCTAATACACTTATACTTAGTGCATAGTATAGCGTAAGTATATATATTATATATATAAGCTATATTCGATATAATATTACCTAATACACTTATACTTAGTGCATAGTATAGCGTAAGTATATATATATATATATATATATATATATATGCTATATTCGATATAATATTACCTAATACACTTATACTTAGTACATAGTATAGCGTAAGTATATATATGTCACGACCCGGATTTCCCACCCTCGGGATTCGTGATGGCGCCTACAATGGGAGCTAGGCAAGCCAAAATTAATCACTTTTTCATTAACAACATAATTCCTTTTAATAATTATCGGCAATGATACAAAAGCAACGAAATTAAATACTAAGCGGAAGTCTCAATGTTATAGAAAGCTGAATAAAAATGCGAAAAAAAAATCTCAACAAACCCTCTACCCAAGATTGGTGTCACAGTTTCACAGACGGTCTAAGAGTACTACACATAAAGGTCTGAAAGAAATAACTCGACACTGTCTCCAGAAATACATGAAAGAAACAGGAATATAGATGAAAGGAGACGCCAAGGCCTGCGAACGCCTGCAAGGCTACCTCGGGTCTCGCTGGGCTGAAAGCCTGCTCCTACTCTATTGCTGCTGCTGAAGACTGGGATCTGTGCAAAATAGCACAGAGTGTAGTATCAGCACAACCGACCCAATGTGCTGGTAAGTGCCTAGCCTAACCCCGGCGAAGTAGTGACGAGGCGAGGACCAGACCACCAAATAAATCTGTGCAGATATATATACAACTACAACGGAAAAGTAGCAAGAAAATAACAATTTAAGCTGGGGAAGGGAGCATGCTTTAGGGGCAACAGTTAGAAATAGAATTTCAGAAATAATAAAGCGTACATCTACAATTTAACTTCTAGTAGTAAATGATGAGACAAGGCAACTTTCATATTCAACTCATCTCGTTGCAGGCGTGCAACCCGATCCCAATTCTCAATATCTCGTGGTAGGCATACCACCTTCTCCCATTTCAATATCACTCGTGGTAGGCGTACCACCCGCTCCCATTTCAATAAATCAACAGTTCCTCTAAAGGAAAATTTACTCTAACAAACGCAACAATTAATACGAGTTCATAAGACAACAAGTACACCAAATTTATGATTTACTAAGGAAACCAAATAATGACAAATAGCAATTAATTATGGATTATAAGGGGTGGGGGGCAATTAGGCAATTTAGTAATTTATGTGTTGAATGTCACGTAGCAATTAGGTCACATAATCATGTAGCAATTAAGGCATAAATTCAAGACACAACGTTGCGCAAGGACACCTTGGTTAAATAATAACCAGTAACACGAGAAAGGGAAATGTCAATATAAAGAATCGCAGAAATAATGGAATAAGACAAGTAATGCACTTGAACTGATAACAACAAGAAAATCAATAAATAGACGTAAAGGACAACATAACTCAATTATCAGCAAAGAAGTCAGGAAAATCAAAGACAAAATGCACGGCATCACCCTTTGTGCTTTTACTCTCATCCTCACCAAGCAATTAGAGTAAAAAAAATGTGCACGACATCACCCTTCGTGCTTTTACTCTCTTTCCTCACATATAATCAATAGAATTGGCACGGAATGGTACATCATGCGGCACGGCATCACCCTTCGTGCTTTACACTCATATCATGGCACGCAATGTTCCTTCGTGCATTAGTAATCATATCATGGCACAGAATGTTCCTTCGTGCATTAGTATTCATATCACAATCGTGCACGGCATCACCCTTCGTGCTTTATCACTCGTCCTCACCCAAACAACAATCACAAACAATGGCGCGAAGGAATAGACAAACAAAATAGGAATCCCGACAAGGGAACAATAACAACAATTTCAATATCCTAGCAAGGGAGAAAAGTCTACCAAACAGCAAAACAACCCGGCAAGGGAATAACCAATAACTCATTAACTTTCTTTCATTTCTTACTTCACATCTCACTTTATCACTTGAGCCAATGCTCCCAAGAATTTTATAATCTCAGATATCTTTTCAATTCGTATCACAACCAAGCCAAAATACTACGAAAATCAAATGATTATAATGTTTTTCACATGTTCTTTACAATATATAGAAATCCTCAATTAACATGGAATTCACAACAAAATCATGATAAACACCCTTTAAGGACTCACGGTCATGCTAGACACCAATGTATAGATACTCGTCACCATGCCTATACATCGTACTCGACAATTAGCAAGTAGCAAACAAGACTCAACTCCTATTCCCTCAAGCTAAGGTTAAACCAAACACTTACCTCAACTTCCACAGCTAAATCAATCCACAACGACCTCCTTCCCTCTCGAATTCGGCTCCAACTCAATCAAATCTATGAAATAATGACTTTACAACATTAATATAAGCTAAACAAATCAAACCCAAGGCCTAAATATAGTTTTCTAATCTTTCTTCCCAAAATTCCAAAAATCGACCCCGGGCCCGCTTGGTCAAAACCCGAGGTTCGAACCAATTTCATATCACCCATTCCCCCACGAGCCCGAATATACAATTCGTTTTCAAATCCGACCCCAAAATGAGGTCTAAATCAAAGAAAATTGAAAAGCCTTAATTCTACCCATTTCCCCCAATTTCCACCCTAATCTATGTGATTTAAGCTTAGGAATTTGATAAATAATGATGAACTATGAAGAAAACAAGTTGGAATTTATTAACCCAAGTGGTCTTGAAGAAAGGGGGCTTCAATGGACGTCTAATTGCTTGGAGAAGAAAGGAGTTCGTGTATTTTTGAAGGAATCCCCTAGCTACTGTGTTCTGAAATTTAAAATATAACTGGCGAAATTTACCCTTCGCGTTCACGATATGGAGGTCGCGTTCGCGAAGGATGGGCTCGTCAAAGCATCGCGAACGCGGAAAGTCAAACGCGAACGCGTAGAAGGAAGAGGCTGGGGTCCAGGAAGTTGGCCTACGCGAACCCGTGGACCTACATGCGAACGCGATGAGGAAAAACTGGGACCCTACGCGAACGCGGTCCAGCCATCGCGAACGCGAAGAAGGAAAGAGGGCTGGGCCCTCGGAGTTCAATAACTCTATGCGAACGCGAAGCAATGAATGCGAACGCGATGAAGAATGAAGCTAAAGGTTCGCGAATGCGTGAGATACTTCGCGAACGCAAAGAAGAAGCTGAGTTCTGCAACAGCTGAAGGAAACCTGCACATTTCCTAAGTTCAAAACCACCCCGGAACACCTCCGAAACACTCCCGAGCCATTGGGGCTCCTAACCAAACACATACACTAACTCAACAACATCCTACGAACTTAACCGTGCGATCAAATCGCCTAAATAACATCAAGAATAAGGAATCAAACCTTAAAATCACTAATTTTTCTTCAAACTTCATAAACTTTCAAATTTAGAATTTCAAGTCCGGAACACGTCAAATGACGTCCAATTTCAACCAAATTTTACAGAAAGCGCTTAAACCATATATAAGACTTGTACCGTGCGTCGGAACCAAAATACGAGCCCGATACCACAGTCTTTTAATCAAATTTCATTTCCAATTTCCTCAATAATTTAAGAAAAACAATTTCACAGAAAAATTCATTACTCGGGCTCTAGGCCTCGAAATTCGACTCCGGGCATGGGCATATGCCCGAGTCCCATATTTTTCTACGGACCCTCCGGGACCGTCAAATCATGGGTCCGGGTCCGTTTACCAAAAATGTTGACCGAAGTCACATATATTCATATTAATATCAAAATTTAGTATTTTTCACACAGAATTCATATTTAAGCTTTCCGGCTACGCGCTCGTACTGCGCACGCAAATCGAGGCAACCCTAAATGAGGTTTTTGAGGCCTCGAAAGCACGGGATGAGTAAGAAAATAGGTGATGACCCTTTAGGTCATCACATTCTCCACCTCTAAAACAACCGTTCATCCTCGAACGGACAAAAGAAAGAAGTACCTGAGTCGGGGAAAAGATGGGGATAACGGCTCCGCATATCAGACTCGGACTCCCAGGTCGATGCCTCAGGGGGCTGACCTCTACATTGAACACGAACAGAAGGAAAACTCCTGGATCTCAGCTGACGGACCTGCTGGTCTAGAATAGCTACCGGCTCCTCCTCGTAGGACAAGTCCTTGTCCAACTGGACAGTGCTGAAGCCTAACACATGGGTAGGATCGCCGTGATACCTCCGAGCATGGACACATGGAAAACTAGATGCACGGCTGATAAGCTGGGTGGCAATGCAAGTCTATAAGCCACCTCTCCCACTCAATCAAGAACCTCAAACGGACCAATGTACCTAGGGCTAAGCTTGCCCTTCTTCCCAAATCACATCACGCCCTTCATAGGCGACACCCGGAGCCATACCCGCTCTCCAACCATGAAAGCTACATCTCGAACCTTACGATCTGCATAACTCTTTTGCCTGGACTGAGCTGAACGAAGCCTCTCCTGAATGATCTTGACCTTATCCAAGGCCTCGTGAACCAAATCCGTACCTATCAACCGAACCTCTCCCGGCTCAAACCACCCAATCGGAAATCGACACTGCCTACCATATAAAGCCTCATAAGGAGCCATCTGGATGCTCGACTGGTAGCTGTTGTTGTAGGAAAACTCCGCTAAAGGCAAGAACTGATCCCACGAACATCCAAGTCAATAACACAAGCAAGCCCGGAGCATATCCTCCAAAATCTGAATAGTCCGCTTGGACTAACCGTCCGTCTAGGGATGAAATGATGTGCTCAACTTAACCCGTGTGCCCAACTGTCGCTGAACTGCTCTCCAGAAGCGCGAGGTAATTGCGTACCCCGGTCCGAAATGATAGATACCGGCACACCATGAAGGCGAACAATCCCCCGGATATAAATCTCAGCTAATCTCTCGGATGAATAGGGGACTGCCACAGGAATGAAATGCGCTGACTTGGTCAACCTATCCACAATAACCCAAACTGCATCGAACTTCTTCCGAGTCAACGGAAGTCCGGTAACGAAGACCATCGTGATCCTCTCCAACTTCCACTCGGGAAGCTCAATCCTCTGAAACAAACCACCAGGCCTCTGATGCTCGTACTTAACCTGCTGATGTTCAAACAACGAGCCACATATGCTACAATATCCTTCTTCATTCTACGCCACAAATAATGCTGCCGCAAATCCTGATACATCTTCGCGGCGCCTGTGTGACGACCCAAAGGGTCATCAACCGTATTCCTACTCACTCTGTATTTCTGAGGCCGTGAAAACCTCACTTGGGGGTTGCCTCGAATTTGTGTGCGCAGTCCGGGCGCGTAGCCGGAACGTTTAAATATGAATTTGTGAGAAAGATAATAAAATTTTGATGTTTTAATTGATTAAGTTTGACTTCGGTCAACGTTTTGGGCAAACAGACCCAGACTTGTGATTCGACAGTCCCGATGGGTTCGTAGGAAAATATGAGACTTGGGGTGTGCCCGGAATCAAATTCCGAGGTCCCGAGTCCGAGGAATGAATTTTTACGTGAAATTGTTTTATGAAAATAATTAAAGAATTGGAAAGTGTTATTTGTTTAGAAGACTGTGCTGTTGGGCTCGTATTTTGGTTCCGACGCCCGGCACAAGTCTTAAATATGAGTTAAGCAATTGCTGTGAAGTTTGGTTAGATTTGGACGTCATTTGATGTGTTTTGAGCTAGAAGCAGTAAAACTTGATGTTCTATGGAAATTGGAAGGAAATCATGGGTCTTGAGGCCTAATTTGATGCTTATGATGTTGTTTTGGGCGATATTATCGCACGGATGAGTCCGTAGTATGTTTTTGAGATATATGTATGTTTGGTTTGGAGCCCCGAGGCCTCGGGTGAGTTTTGAGTAGGTCCCGGGAGGTCTTAGACCTAAAAGTATCAGATGTTGCAGGTCCAAGTGTTGCAGGCCCCCAGCGCGGCTGCGGTCATTTTTGCGCGGTCCGCGCTGGAAGCCGCGCGGCCGCGGTGCATCATTGCGCGGTTCGCGTGGCTAGGTTCCGAGGACCAGTGAATTCTAGGTCGACCAGCGCGTCCGCGCACCAAATCAGTGCGGTCCGTGCTGGGTAGGTTCAGAGAGTTATTTTTTCCCCCCTTCCTCGGCGCGGCCGCGGTGCATTTTTGTGCGGTCCGCGCCAACCTTCAGTAAAGTATATAAAGTCGGAATTTTCAATCTTTTTTTCACTTTTTCAAAACCCAAAACATAAGTGGTGATTTTCCAAACGATTCTTCTTCTTCAAAACGATTGGCAAGTGATTTCTAACTGATTTTCTATACTCCTTAACATCCTTAAACATAATTTCAACTTCAAAACAAAGATTTTAATGGGGGAATTTGGGAATTTAGGATAGAACTAGGGTTCCTAAATTTGGGGGTTTTGAACCTCAATTTGAGGTCCGATTCCAAAATAACTTACATATTTGAGTTCATGGGGAATGGGTAATCGAGTTTTGGTTCGAACCTCGGGTTTTGACCACGTGGGCCGGGGGCATTTTGGGAAAATTTGAGTAAAACTTTGGGAAATTCACTTTTCATGCATTAAAATTTATTAGATTAGCCTTTGTTGATGCACTCAAGTAATTTGTGACTAGATTCGAGTGGTTTGGTGGTGAATTCGAAGGGTAAAGCTGTACTAGAGGATTGATTTGAGTTTGGAGCATTTGAGGTAAGTGTTTGATCTAACTTTGGCTTGAAGGAATAGGATTAGAGTGTTATTATTTGCTAATTGCTAAACAATCGAGTACGGTGTATAGGCATGGTGACGAGTATCTATACACCGGTGTCTAGCATGACCGTGGGTCCTTGTCTGATATTTTTATGACTCTTCCATGTTAATTGATGTATTCCATGCAATGTGAAGAGTAAGAGAACAAATTACGAATTGTAAATTCTTTGGAGCGTTGGCTCGAATGACACGAAGACTATGAAGTAAGAAATGAATGAAATAGAAAGTGATATGAATAATCCCTTGCCGGCATGGTTTGAGTACATTGATTATCTTCCTTGCTGGGACATTTCTTATTATTGTTTATCCCCTCGCCCCGTTTGGTTGTGATTACTGTTTGGGTGAGGAAGAGTGATGATGCACGAAGGGTCATTCCGTGCCATGTCTTGATTATATATGCACGAAGGGTCATTCCGTGCCATGTTTTGATTACATTTGCACGAAGGTCATTCCGTGCCATGTTTTGATTATATTCGCATGAAGGATCATTCCGTGCCACGATGTGAGAGTTACGTGAGGGAAAGCACGAAGGGTGATGCCGTGCACTTTATTTGATTGCTTTTGGTGAGATTGAGAGTAAAGGAACGAAGGTTGATGCCGTGCAACTGTTGATTTTCCTGCTCTTATTAATTATTGTTATTGCCTTGTTTCTTATTTAAATTGTTGACTTCATATCCGAACTGTACTCCCCCATAGTATGCTTCCCTTCCTCTTAGCTGTTTAATTTCTGTACCCTTTCCTTGTATTGCACATATATACATTGAACTGCACAGGTTGACTTGGTAGTCCTATCTAGCCTCGTCACTACTTCACCGGGGTTAGGCCAGGCACTTACCAGCACATGGGGTCGGTTGTGCTGATGCTACACTTCTGTGCTCTTTTGCACAGATCACGGTACTGGAGCAGCTTTTGGACCACAACAGTAGGATATCGATCGGGAGCTGACTTCAGTCCAGGGACATACGAGGTAGCCTAGCTGGCGTTCGCAGGCCGGAGTCCCTTTCTATGTTTCAGTTTGTTTCCATTGTACCGAGACAGACATTTATGTATTTCTATTCTGACTTATTTGTAGCACTCTTTAGTAGTTCGTAAGACAGCGACTCCAGTCTTGGGTACTGAAGAATTAGACTTCCGTATTTTGGATTTTCAGTTATTTATGTTTTAAAAGACTTCCGCATTTATTTAAAGACTCGTTATTTTATTATTGTTATGTTGTTATCCGAAAATGTTTAAATTTTTTGCTTGCCTAGCTCCAACAGTAGGCGCCATCACGACTCCCGATGGTGGGAAATCCGGGTCGTGACAAGTTGGTATCAGAGCTCTAGGTTACATAGGTCTCGCTACTCACAGACAAACTTGGTAGAGTCTGAGGGATCGGTACGGAGACGTCTGTATTTATCCCCAGAGGCTACGGAGTTAGGAAAAACTTCACTTTTGTTCTTTCTTGTCGTGCGATTCTGTTTCTCAAATACCGATTTTCGTTCTACTTTGTTCTTTCGCAGATGGCAAGAACACGTGCTTCTTCTTCTACCGCGCAGCAGCCCGAGCCCCCAGCAGCTGCTCCTGCAAGGGGCAGAGGCCGAGGCCGGGGCAGAGCTCAGCCCCGAGCAGCAGTCCCAGAGGTGGAGCCTCATGTTGATTACGATGAGGGGGTTCCAGCCCCAGCAGCTCCGGTAGGCCCAGCTCAGGTCCCAGAGGGGTTCATAGCCACCCCAGTTCTTCAGGACGCTCTGGTCAGATTGGTAGGCTTTATGGAGAGCGCCACTAGAGCGGGTTTGCTTCCAGTAGCACCAGCCACTTCTCAGGCTGGAGGAGGGGTTCAGACTCCTACTACACGTACCCCGGAGCAGGTAGCTCCCCAGGCTCAGGTTCCAGTGGTTCAGCCAGCTGTGGCAGTTCAGCCGGGTGTTGTGACTCCGACCGGCGATGGAGAGGCTATGTCTTCAGATTCTTTGTGGAGACTTGATAGGTTCTCCAAGATCTTCACCACCACATTCAGCGGTGCTTCTTCAGAGGATCCACAGGATTTCTTATTCAGCTGCCATGAAATATTTAGGACTATGGGTATTGTTGAGACCAATGGGGTCGACTTCGCCACCTTTCGGCTTGCAGGATCCGCCAAGACTTGGTGGAGGGACTATTGCTTATCCAGACCAGTAGGGTCGCCAGCTTTGACATAGGATGAGTTTGCAGAGTTGTTTTTGGAGAAGTTTCTCCCAGTTACTCAGCGAGAGGCTCTCCGCAGGCAGTTCGAGCGCCTCCAGCAGGGCACTATGACAGTCACGCAGTATGAGACCCAGTTCATTGATTTGGCACGCCATGCCATTGTTATACTCCCCACAGAGCGAGAGAGGGTGCGGAGGTTTATTGATGGGTTGCTTCAGCCGATCTGTCTCTAGATGGCTATGGGAGCTGGTAATGAGATTTCTTTTCAGGAGGCGGCCAATGCGGCCCGTAGAGTGGAGATGGCTCTTGCACGAGGAGGTGGTCAGGTATCGGATAAGAGGCCTCGTCATTCTGGTAGGTTCAGTGGTACCTCGTCTAGAGGTAGGGATTCTTATGGTAGAGGCCATTCACCGAGACCCTTTCAGTCAGCACTCCAGGTTTCTCATGGTACTCCAGGCGGTGGTGGTTCTCAGCAGCATTATTCTAATCAGCAGCCCATCAGTGCACCGCCACTTCAGAGTTTCCAGGGAGGACATTCGACAGGGCCAGCAGTCTCAGCAGCCGAGAGCTTGTTATGGTTGTGGTGACCCGAGTCACATTGTCAGATTTTGCCCTCGAGCCTCGGGTAGCTCTCAGTAGTAGGGTCCTCGCCCCATGATTCAGGCACCAGGTGATACACAGCTTGCCCAGCCAGCTAGAGGCGGGGGTAGGGATCATAGAGGTGGAGGTAGAGACCGTAGAGGTGGAGCTCGGACCGGCAGAGGTAGGGGTCAGCCAGTAGCAGATCGTCCCAGAGACATGGTTCAGGGAGGTGGGGCCCAGCCCCGGTGTTATGCTTTGCCAGCCAGGCCAGAGGCTGAGTCTTCAGATGCTATTATTACAGGTACTATTCTGGTCTGTGATAGGGATGCCTCAGTGCTATTTGACCCTGGGTGTACGTATTCATATGTGTCGTCCTATTTTGCACCCTACCTGGTTATGCCTAGTGATGCTTTGGGTATTCCTGTTTATGTATCTACTATCTATAGTGGTCGACCGAGTTCATCATTCCTGTGTGGTAGTGTTTGAAGGTCTTGAGACCCGCGTTGATTTGTTGCTTTTAGACATGGTAGATTTCGACGTTATATTAGGGATGGATTGGTTGTCCCCGTATCATGCTATCTTGGATTGTCACGCCAAGACCGTGACCTTGGCTTTGCCAGATTTTCCCCGATTGGAGTGGAGAGGGACCCCAGGTCATGCCACCCGCAGTGTTATTTCATATGTAAGGCTCGACGCATGGTCGAGAAGGGGTGTTTAGCTTATCTGGCGTATGTTCGCGATTCCAGCACGGAGGTTCCTTCTATTGACTCTGTTCCTATTGTTCGGGAGTTCCCCGAGGTTTTCCCTTCAGACCTGCCGGGTATGCCGCCCGACAGGGATATTGATTTCTGTATTGATGTGGCCCCAGGCACGTTGCCCATTTCTATTTCGCCGTATCGCATGGCCCCGCCAGAGTTGAAGGAGTTAAAGGACCAGTTGCAAGATTTGCTAGAGAAGGGTTTTATCAGGCCTAGTGTTTCTCCTTGGGGTGCGCCGGTGTTATTTGTGAAGAAAAAGGATGGATCGATGAGGATGTGCATTGATTATCGGCAATTGAACAAGGTGACGATAAAGAACAAGTATCCACTGCCGAGGATTGATGATTTGTTTAACCAGCTTCAGGGTGCAAAGGTGTTTTCCAAGATAGACTTGAGATCTGGCTACCATTAGCTGAGGATTAGGGCGTCTGATGTCCCTAAGACAGCATTCCGCACTCGGTATGGGCATTATGAGTTTTTGGTCATGTCGTTTGGGTTGACCAATGCCCCAGCCGCATTTATGGAGTCGATGAACCGAGTGTTCAGACCTTACTTGGACATGTTCGTGATAGTCTTTATTGATGATATTTTGGTGTACTCTCGTAGCCAGGAGAAACACGAGCAGCACCTTAGGGTGGTTCTTCAGACTCTGAAGGATAGTCAGTTATACGCTAAGTTCTCGAAGTGTGAGTTCTGGTTGAGTTCGGTTGCATTCCTAGGTCATGTCGTATCAGTAGAGGGTATTCAGGTGGACCTGAAGAAGATTGAGGCAGTTAAGAACTGGCCTCGACCAGCATCAGCTACTGAGATTCGGAGTTTCTTGGGGTTAGCAGGTTATTACCGCCGGTTCGTAGAGGGATTTTCATCTATAGCAGCCCCGATGACCAGATTGACCCAAAAGGGTGCCCAATTCAGATGGTCGGACGAGTGTGAGGCGAGCTTTCAGAAGCTCAAGACAGCTCTGACTACGACACCGATATTGGTTTTGCCCACAGGCTCAGGGCCTTATACAGTTTATTGTGATGCTTCCCGTATTGGACTTGGTGCAGTATTGATGCAGGATGGCAGAGTCATTGCTTATGCTTCGAGGCAGTTGAAGATCCACGAGAAGAATTATCCGGTTCATGATTTAGAGTTGGCAGCCATTGTTCATGCTTTGAAGATTTGGAGGCATTACCTATATGGCGTGACGTGTGAGGTGTACAGCGATCACAAGAGTCTTCAGTACTTGTTCAAGCAAAAAGAGTTGAATCTGAGGCAGAGGAGGTGGTTGGAGTTGCTAAAGTATTATGATGTTACTATCTTATACCACCCGGGTAAGGCCAATGTGGTGGCCGACGCATTGAGTAGGAAGTCCGCCAGTATGGGTAGTCTTGCTTATATTTCGGTCAGCCAGAGACCGCTTGCTTTGGATATTCAGGCCTTGGCCAATCGATTTGTGAGGTTGGACATTTCTGAGCCTAGCAGAGTGTTAGCTTGTATGGTCGCTCGTTCTTCTCTATTGGAGCGTATCCGTGATCGGCAGTTTGATGATCCCCATTTGTGTGTCCTGAGAGACACGGTGCAGCGTGGAGGTGCCACGAAGGTGACCTTAGATGATGATGGTGTTTTGAGATTGCAGGGGCGAGTTTGTGTGCCCAATGTCGATGGGATTCGAGAGTTGATCTTAGCGGAGACCCATAGTTCTCGGTATTCTATTCACCCGAGCGCCGCGAAGATGTATGAGGACTTGCGGCAGCAATTGGTGGCGCAGGATGAAGAAGGATATTGTTGCATATGTGGCTCGATGTTTGAACTGTCAGCAGGTTAAGTATGAGCATCAGAGGCCTGGTGGTTTGTTTCAGAGGATTGAGCTCCCCGAGTGGAAGTGGGAGAGGATTACCATAGATTTTGTTACTGGACTCCCGATGACTCGGAAGAAGTTTGATGCTATTTGGGTCATTGTTGATAGGCTGACCAAGTCAACGCATTTTATATCTGTTGCAGCCACTTATTCATCGGAGAGGTTAGCCGAGATCTACATCCGAGAGATTGTTCGCCTTCATGGGGTGCCGACATCTATCATTTCGGACCGGGGTACGCAGTTTACCTCGCTCTTCTAGAGAGCAGTTCAGCAGGAGTTGGGCACCCAGGTTCAGTTGAGCACATCGTTCCACCCTCAGACGGACGGCCAGTACGAGAGGACAATTCAGATATTGGAGGATATGCTCCGAGCCTGTGTCATTGATTTTGGAGGCTCGTGGGACCAATTCTTGCCTTTAGCGGAGTTTGCCTACAACAACAGCTACCAGTCCAGCATTCAGATGGCTCCTTATGAGGCGTTGTATGGTAGGCGACGTCGGTCTCCGGTTGGGTGGTTTGAGCCGGGAGAGGCTCGGTTATTGGGTACAGATTTAGTTCAGGAGGCCTTAGATAAGGTCAAGATCATTCAGGAGAGGCTTCGTTCAGCTCAGTCTAGGCAGAAGAGTCATGCAGACCGTAAGGTTCGAGATATAGCTTTCATGGTTGGTGAGCGGGTATTGCTCCGAGTGTCGCCTATGAAGGGCGTGATGAGATTTGGGAAGAAGGGCAAGCTTAGCCCTAGGTTATAGACTTGCATTGCCACCTAGCTTATTAGCCGTGCACCCAGTTTTCCATGTATCTATGCTTCGTAGGTATCACGGCGATCCTACCCATGTGTTAGACTTCAGTAGGTAGCTATTCTAGACCAGCAGGTTCTTCAGTTGAGGTCTAAGAGTTATACTTCTGTTCGTGTTCAGTGGAGAGGTCAACCTCCTGAGGCATCGACCTGTGAGTCCGAGTCTGATATGCGGAGCCGTTATCCCCATCTTTTTCCTGACTCAGGTACTTCTTTCTCTTGTCCGTTCGAGGACGAACGGTTATTTTAGAGGTGGAGAATTGTGACGATCCAAAGGGTCATCAACTGTATTCCTACTCACTCTGTATTTCTGAGGCCGTGAAAACCTCACTTGGGGGTTGCCTCGAATTTGTGTGCGCAGTCCGGGCGCGTAGCCGGAACGTTTAAATATGAATTTGTGAGAAAGATAATAAAATTTTGATGTTTTAATTGATTAAGTTTGACTTCGGTTAACGTTTTGGGCAAATGGAGCCGGACTCGTGATTCGACAGTCCCGGAGGGTCTGTAGGAAAATATGAGACTTGGGGGTGTGTCCGGAATCAAATTCCGAGGTCCCGAGTCCGAGGAATGAATTTTTACATGGAATTGTTTTCTAAAAATAATTAAAGAATTGAAAAGTGTTATTTGTTTAGAAGACTGTGCTATTGGGCTCGTATTTTGGTTCCGACGCCCGGCACAAGTCTTAAATATGAGTTAAGCAATTGGTGTGAAGTTTGGTTAGATTTGGACGTCATTTGACGTGTTTTGAGCTAGAAGCAGTAAAACTTTATGTTCTATGGAAATTGGAAGGAAATCATGGGTCTTGAGGCCTAATTTGATGCTTATGATGTTGTTTTGGGCGATATGATCGCACGGATGAGTCCGTAGTATGTTTTTGAGATTATATGTATGTTTGGTTTGGAGCCCCGAGGGCTCGGGTGAGTTTTGAGTAGGTCCCGGGAGGTCTTAGACCTAAAAGTATCAGATGTTGCAGGTCCAAGTGTTGCAGGCCCCCAGCGCGGCCGCGGTCATTTTCGCGCGGTCCGCGCTGGAAGCCGCGCGGCCACGGTGCATTTCTGCGCGGTTCGCGTGGCTAGGTTCCGAGGACCAGTGAATTCTAGGTCGACCAGCGCGGCCGCGCACCAAATCAGTGCGGTCTGCGCCGTGTAGGTTCAGAGAGTCATTTTTTCCTCCCTTCCTCGGCGCGGCCGCAGTGCATTTTTGTGCGGTCCGCACCAGCCTTCAGTAAAGTATATAAAGTCGGGATTTTCAATCTTTTTTTCACTTTTTCAAAACCTAAAACATAAGTGGCGATTTTCAAAACGATTCTTCTTCTTCAAAATGATTGGTAAGTGATTTCTAACTGATTTTCTATACTCCTTAACATCCTTAAACATAATTTCAACTTCAAAACAAAGATTTTAATGGGGGAATTTGGCAGTTTAGGGTAGAACTAGGGTTCCTACATTTGGGAGTTTTGGACCTCAATTTGAGGTCCGATTCAAAAATAACTTACATATTTGAGTTCATGGGGGAATGGGTAATCGAGTTTTGGTTCGAACCTCGGGTTTTGACCACGTGGGCCCGAGGGCGTTTTAGGAAATTTTGAGTAAAACTTTGGGAAATTCACTTTTCATGCATTCAAATTTATTAGATTAGCCTTTGTTGATGCACTCAAGTAATTTGTGACTAGATTCGAGCGGTTTGGTGGTGAATTCGAAGGGTAAAGCTGTACTAGAGGATTGAGTTGAGTTTGGAGCATTTGAGGTAAGTGTTTGATCTAACTTTGGCTTGAAGGAATAGGATTAGAGTGTTATTATTTGCTAATTGCTAAACGATCGAGTACGGTGTATAGGCATGGTGACGAGTATCTATACACCGGTGTCTAGCATGACCGTGGGTCCTTGTATGTACTTATCTGATATTGTTATGACTCTTCCATGTTAATTTATGTATTCCATGCAATGTGAAGAGTAAGAGAACAAATTACGAATTGTAAATTCTTTGGAGCGTTGGCTCGAATGACACGAAGACTATGGAGTAAGAAATGAAAGAAATAGAAAGTGATATGAATAATCCCTTGCCGGGATGGTTTGAGTACATTGATTATCTCCCTTGCCGGGACATTTCTTATTATTTGTTTATCCCCTCGCCCCGTTTGGTTGTGATTACTGTTTGGGTGAGGAAGAGTGATAATGCACAAAGGGTCATTCCGTGCCATATCTTGATTATATATGCACGAAGGGTCATTCCGTGACATGTTTTGATTATATTTGCACGAAGGATCATTCCGTGCCACGATGTGAGAGTTACGTGAAGGAAAGCACGAAGGGTGATGCCGTGCACTTTATTTGATTGCTTTTGGTGAGAATGAGAGTAAAAGCACGAAGGTTGATGCCGTGCAACTGTTGATTTTCCTGCTCTCATTAATTATTGTTATTGCCTTGTTTCTTATTTAAATTGTTGACTTCATATCCGAACTGTACTCCCCCATAGTATGCTTCCCTTCCTCTTAGCTGTTTAATTTCTGTACCCTTTCCTTGTATTGCACATATATACATTGAACTGCACAGGTCGACTTGGTAGTCCTATCTAGCCTCGTCACTACTTCGCCGGGGTTAGGCCAGGCACTTACCAGCACATGGGGTCGGTTGTGCTGATGCTACACTTCTGTGCTCTTTTGCACAGATCACGGTACTGGAGCAGCTTTTGGANCACTCGCTCCCATTTCATAGTATCACGTGGATGCTCGACTGGTAGCTGTTGTTGTAGGCAAACTCCGCTAAAGGCAAGAACTGGTCCCACGAACCTCCAAGTCAATAACACAAGCCCGGAGCATATCCTCCAAAATCTGAATAGTCCGCTCGGACTAACCGTCCGTCTAGGGATGAAATGCTGTGCTCAACTCAACCCGTGTGCCCAACTCTCGCCGAACTGCTCTCCAGAAGAGCGAGGTAAACTGCGTGCCCCCGTCCGAAATGATAGATACCGGCACACCATGAAGGCGAACAATCCCCCGAATATAAATCTCAGCTAATCTCTCGGATGAATAGGGGACTGCCACAGGAATGAAATGCGCTGACTTGGTCAACCTATCCACAATAACCCAAACTGCATCGAACTTCTTCCGAGTCGAAGGAAGTCCGGTAACGAAGTCTATAGTGATCCTCTCCTACTTCCGCTCGGGAAGCTCAATCCTCTGAAACAAACCACCAGGCCTCTGGTGCTCGTACTTAACCTGCTGACAATCCAAACAACGAGCCACATATGCTACAATATCCTTCTTCATTCTACGCCACCAATAATGCTGCCGCAAATCCTGATACATCTTCGCGGTGCCTGGATGAATAGAGTATCGAGAACTATAGGCCTCCTCTAAGATCAACTCTCGAATCCCATCAACATTGGGCACACAAACTCGCCCCTGCAGTCTCAAGACACCATCATCATCTAAGGTCACCTTCTTGGCACCTCCACGCTGCACCGTGTCTCTCAAGACACACAAATGGGGATCATCAAACTGCCGATCACGGATACGCTCCAATAATGAAGAACGAGCAACCGTGCAAACTAACAATCGGCTAGGATCAGAGATATCCAACCTCACAAATCGATTGGCCAAAGCCTGAACATCCAAAGCAAGCGGCCTCTGGCTAACCGGAATATAAGCAAAACTGCCCATATTGGCTGACTTCCTACTCGAAGCATCGATCACCACATTGGCCTTCCCCGGATGATACAAAATGGTGACATCATAATCCTTCAACAACTCCAACCACCTCCGCTGCCTCAAATTCAACTCCTTTTCCTTGAATAAGTACTAAAGACTCTTGTGGTCTGTGAACTCCTCACATGCCACGCCACACAAATAGTGCCTCCAAATCTTCAAGGCGTGAACAATAGCTACCAACTCTAAATCATGCACTGGATAGTTCTTCTCATGAATTCTTCAACTACCTCGAAGCATAGGCAATAACCCTGCCATCCTGCATCAACACTGCACCAAGCCCAATACGGGAAGCATCACAATAAACTGTATAAGGCCCTGAACCTGTGGGCAAAACCAATACCGGTGCCGTAGTCAGAGCTGTCTTGAGCTCCTGAAAGCTCGCCTCACACTCATCCGACCATTTGAACTGGGCACCCTTCTGGGTCAACCTGGTCATCGGGGCTGCAATAGTAGAAAACCCCTCCACGAACCGACGATAGTAGCCTGCCAATCCCAAGAAACTCCGAACCCCTGTAGCTGATGCTGGTCTAGGCCAGTTCTTGACTGCCTCAATCTTCTTCGGGTCAACCTGAATACCCTCTGCTGATACGACATGACCCAGGAATGCAACTAAACTAAACCAAAACTCACACTTTGAAAACTTTGCATATAGCTGACTATCCTTCAGAGTTTGAAGAAGCACTCTGAGGTGTTGCTCGTGCTCCTCCTGGCTGCGGGAGTATATCAATATATCATCAATGAACACTATCACGAATGAATCCAAATAAGGCCTGAACACTCGGTTCATCAAGTCTATGAAAGCTGCTGGGGCATTTGTCAACCCAAATGACGTAACCAAGAACTCATAATGCCCATATCGAGTGCGGAAGGCTGTTTTAGGGACATCGGATGCCCTAATCCTCAACTGATGGTAGCCAGATCTCAAGTCTATCTCTGAAAATACTTTGGCACCCTGAAGCTGATCAAATAAATCGTCAATCCTCGGCAGTGGATACTGATTCTTGATTGTAACTTGTTCAATTGCCTGTAATCAATGCACATTCACATCGAACTATCCTTTTTCTTCACAAATAACACCGCGCACCCCAAGGTGAGATGCTGGGTCTAATGAAACCCTTCTCAAGCAAATCCTGCAACTGATCCTTTAACTCTTTCAACTCTGGCGGGGCCATGCGATACGGCGGGATAGAAATGGGCTGAGTGCCCGGAGCCAGATCAATGCAAAAGTCGATATCCCTGTCGGGCGGCATACCCGGCAGGTCTGAAGGGAAAACCTCAGGAAACTCACGAATGACGGGCACAGAATCAATAGAGGGAACCTCAGCACTGGAATCACGAACATAAGCCAAATAGGCCAAACACCCCTTCTCGACCATACGCCGAGCCTTCACATACGAAGTAACACTGTGGGTAGAATGACCTGGAGTCCCTCTCCACTCTAAACGAGGCATACCCGGTAAAACTAAGGTCACCGCCTTGGCATGGCAGTCCAAAATAGAATCGAGGAAGAGAAATTCATATTACAATCGTGCACGGCATCACCCTTCGTACTTTATCACTCGTCCTCACCCAAACAACAATCACAAACAATGGGGCGAGGGAATAGACAAACAAAATAGGAATCCCGGCAAGGGAACAATAACAACAATTTCAATATCCCGGCAAGGGAGAAAAGTCTACCAAACAGCAAAACAACCCGGCAAGGGAATAACCAATAACTCATTAGCTTTCTTTCATTTCTTACTTCACATCTCACTTTATCACTTGAGCCAATGCTCCCAAGAATTTTATAATCTCAGATACCTTTTCAATTCGTATCACAACCAAGCCAAAACACCACGAAAATCAAATGATTATAATGTTTTTCACATGTTCTTTACAATATATTGAAATCCTCAATTAACATGGAATTCACAACAAAATCATGATAAACACCCTTTAAGGACTCACGGTCATGCTAGACACCAATGTATAGATACTCATCACCATGCCTATACATCGTACTCGACAATTAGCAAGTAGCAAACAAGACTCGAATCCTATTCCCTCAAGCTAAGGTTAAACCAAACACTTACCTCAACTTCCATAGCTAAATCAATCCACAACGACCGCCTTCCCTCTCAAATTCGGCTCCAACTCAATCAAATCTATGAAATAATGGCTTTACAACATTAATATAAGCTAAACAAATCAAACCCAAGGCCTAAATATAGTTTTCTAAGCTTTCTTCCCAAAATTCCAAAAATCGACCCCGGGCCCGCTTGGTCAAAACCCGAGGTTCGAACCAATTTTATATCACCCATTCCCCCACGAGCCCGAATATACAATTCGTTTTCAAATCCGACCCCAAAACGAGGTCTAAATCAAAGAAAATTGAAAAGCCTTAATTCTACCAATTTCCCCCAATTTCCACCCTAATCTATGTGATTTAAGCTTAGGAATTTGATAAATAATGATGAAAAATGAAGAAAACAAGTTGGAATTTACTAACCCAAGTGGTCTTGAAGAAAGGGGGCTTCAATGGACGTCTAAGTGCTTGGAGAAGAAAGGAGTTCGTGTATTTTTGAAGGAATCCCGTAGCTACTGTGTTCTGAAATTTAAAATATAACTGGCAAAATTTACCCTTCGCATTCGCGAGATGGAGGTCGCGTTCGCGAAGGATGGGCTGGTCAAAGCATCACGAACGCGGAAAGTCAAACGCGAACGCGTACAAGGAAGAGGCTGGGGTCCAGGGAGTTGGCCTACGCGAACCCGTGGACCTACATGCGAACGCGATGAGGAAAAACTGGGACCCTACGCGAACACGGTCCAGCCATCGCGAACGCGAAGAAGGAAAGAGGGCTGGGCCCTCGGAGTTCAATAACTCTATGCGAACGCGATGAAGAATGAAGCTGAAGCTTCGCGAACGCGTGAGATACTTCGCGAACGCGAAGAAGAAGCTGAGTTCTGCAACAGCTGAAGGAAACCTGCACATTTCCTAAGTTCAAAACCACCCCGGAACACCTCCGAAACACTTCCGAGCCCTCGGGGCTCCTAACCAAACACATACACTAACTCAACAATATCCTATGAACTTAACCGTGCGATCAAATCGCCAAAATAACATCAAGAACGAGGAATCAAACCTTAAAATCACTAGTTTTTTTCAAACTTCATAAACTTTCAAATTTAGAATTTCAAGTCCAGAACACGTCAAATGACGTCCAATTTCAACCAAATTTTACAGAAAGCGCTTAAACCATATATAAGACTTGTACCGGGCGTCGGAACCAAAATACGAGCCCGATACCACAGTCTTTTAATCAAATTTCATTTCCAATTTCCTCAATAATTTCAGAAAAATAATTTCACAGAAAAATTCATTACTCGGGCTCTAGGCCTCGAAATTCGGCTCCGGGCATATGCCCGAGTCCCATATTTTTCTACGGACCCTCCGGGACCGTCAAATCACGGGTCCGGGTCCGTTTACCAAAACTGTTGACCAAAGTCAAATATATTCATATTAATATCAAATTTTAGTATTTTTCACACAGAATTCATATTTAAGCTTTCCAGCTATGCGCCCGGACTGCGCACACAAATCGAGGCAACCCTAAATGAGGTTTTTGAGGCCTCGAAAGCACGGGATGAGTAAGAAAACCGGTGATGACCCTTTGGGTCGTCACAATATATTATATATATATATAAGCTATATTCGATATGACATTACCTAATATACTTATACTTAGTGCATAGTATAGCGTAAGTATATATATTATATATATATAAGCTATATTCGATATAATATTACCTAATACACTTATACTTAGTGCATAGTATAGCGTAAGTACATATATTATATATATAAGCTATATTTGATATAATATTACCTAATACACTTATACTTAGTGCATAGTATAGCGTAAGTACATATATTATATATATAAGCTATATTTGATATAATATTACCTAATACACTTATACTTAGTGCATAGT
>NW_017670972.1:305004-317803 GCF_001879085.1 Nicotiana attenuata | reverse complement strand
ATATATATATATATAGTATATATGAATAGTACTACGAAGCGTGCGAGAGAGAGAGAGAGAGAGAGAGAGAGACGCACGCTTCGTAGTACTATTCATCCCTTGTATTACAAAGGTGTTAATGGCTAATATTTATATTATTTATTTAGTAAATACAAAAATGATTTTTAATTTTGACCAATGGTGACCTAAAATAGCGACCAAATTTGGTCGGCTAAACAATACATAATTTAAATTTGACCAAGCAAGTCTGACCAGTCCGGTCAATAGTTTGACAAAATTTTTGACCAAGTGGCGACCAACGTGGTCGCTAATTTATTTAAAATCATTATTTTATTATTTTCACCAGTTTAGCGACCAACTTTGATCGCTCCCTTGACAGACCAATGTTGGTCGCTAAACTTGGTCGCTTTTTGCAGGAATTCTAGTAGTGAATATGCATGTCCACCACTTGCATGTAGATCACAGACTAACGAATCTAGTTTTACTGATGAGAAGAGAGCAAATTTCTATTTAAACGAGTCAAATGCAAACCCTGATCAATAACAAGCAATAAAGGAGAAATTCTAGGAAATAAAAAAACAAGAGAATGTTTTGAACATTTACGAGAGTAGGAGGAGTAATTTATTGCTGAATGAGATCCTCCGTTCGGGTCGTGATAGATTGTGTAGTACAACATTAATAATTTTATCTGCTTATCATAATCATAGATACATTTCATTAGGATGCAGATATCCCAACCATTCCTGACATGCCTTTATGCTTCTACAGCATTAATATTAGCACATATCAGATCGAGTGCTTTTAGAATCTAAAATATACAGATTCTGAGCAAAAATCCAAGAGTACTTTTGAGCGCCCATGCACGAACTTATCCTGTAGTTCTAGACTTGCTAATGGTTCGACTGGTTATATTGCTTTCTCCTCAATATGAAATCAACATTGCTATGTCCGTTGCCCATCTCCAGGAACACATCAGTGATTTGTTGGTTAAAACTTTCTTGTCACAGTAAATAGGCATACAAAATCAGCTGCACTATTCCTAAAAACAAAGCCAACACCTGTTGAAATCTGCATGCAGTACAAAACATTAATTTACAAATTGACCCCATATATAATTCACTTTTGTATATATGAATTATTTCATATCTTCAATGGAGAGATGCTTACACCAATTAAATGGGTCTCTCCCAAGCATGGCAATGGTAACAGGCGATGCAAGATATTGACAACCCGCAAATGCAGGAAAAAAATGGCATGTAGCTCCAACACTCTTTGTCCTGATTACTAGTCTCTCAACAATAAATTAAACTTGCCTTGAGTATAAAACCAGGGTGTATCCATATTTTCTACACCAAAAATCACTAAAATTTCAATAAATACTAAGTTTGAACCTATAAATAGTTACAATAACAATGCGATGAGTTCAGTGGTGATCATACATCTATTTCGTAAAACACAAAAATTTGAAAGTGATGGATTAGAAAGTTTAAAGATACTTACTATGATAGACATAGGAGATGCATAACATAACGATGGAAAGAAGATGTGCACCAGTACCACAAAGAGCTTCCTGTTTTCCCATGAAAAAACAAAAAGGAAACAAGCGCTGCGCCCAGCCAAAAACAGGAGGAGACTAATAGGAGGGTTGCTAAGATTTTTCCCTTCGTTCTTATTGGGTGGGCAAGTGCGACAAAGATCAGCACGTAAAATGAGCTCAATTGTAGCTCCCAGCCCCATTTTATTGTTGCTTACTAGATATTGTCAGATGTTATAAAAAGGCAGAACGCAACCTATTCAATTAGTAAATACATTTATCAGTCTTGACCAAACAATTGAGACAATATATATATCGTTATGATATGAAAAATCCTAAAATCCACCCTTTGTAACCTAAATTGTTTTTGAAAGATTACAAAAATTATTTTCTGTAAATTAGATTTACCTAATCCCAGGGTTGAAGGAACTGCACAATTCTTTTGAAAATTTAATTAGACACGTTTTTCCTTTCAATATCATATTCATTTTGGATTACCAGTTCTTTTGGAAGACCAATTGTAGTTTTTATGATTATCGGCTAGTATGGCAAGTTCAACATTTTGGAGAGCGATATAATAAAGTTGTGTGGAAGCAGTCTTATTAAAGGGGTTTTATCTGAATTCAAAATTTTCAACACATGATATATATATATATATATATATATATATATATATATATAAGTTGATAAGTGAAAACAATTACTCCATCTACTAAATTTCAACAAATATTAATCTTAATCTATCATTTTCAAAAGTATTGTGTTTAATACTTAAAGATCCTATGGAATCCATCAACTTGTTTTTATAGAAAAAATCCATCCAAATTTAAATTGGTAAAATCTATTCTGTGTGGACGACAATTTCATACCCAAAATGCCCAAAACATGACAGTTGGAATAGGGAACCGATAAATTATCATTACAATTAATTAAAGTTTGTGGTAAAGAGCACTTCAGAACTCAACGAAAGAGGGTTTTTTGGTAAAGATAGTTTACATGCCAGAAAGCAAGCAGGTTTGAGGAAAGGTTCATCGACGTTAAGGTAAGCCAGAGAACTGTTCGTCGATCTGTTTCATTGATTATCCTCTTGAATGTAACCCTAAAAAAATCAGCGAAATATAATAAAATAAAATCATTGACCCCATGGAGTTTCAGATATTATCCCGTTTAATTAAATAGAAAAATAGACTACATTGGGACAATCTTAAGATAAGAACTCCTTATTCTTCCGTCTTTTCCGTAATTATAACATAGAAAAATAATGTAATAACGAGAGTTTTAATTAGCCTCTGTTAAGCTGATAAATGTATGCAATAATTTTCTTACTCTACTAGTAAACATGTTAAAATACATTGAGGGCAATACTAGTAAAAAAGGTTATTTATTTTGCCAGTATATATATATATATATATTATATAAAAATTAAATCTTAATATGGAACATGACTCTCTTTTAGTTACAAGAAGGAGCAATATTTAAAGAATAAAAAAAATTCTTGAAAAGGTTCTTTAGAATGCTTAACGTTGGTACCAAGAAAGAGACAACAGAGTAGCGCAGCATTTCCTGGTTAGCAGAAAAAAGAGAAGCAAATTAATGATAACGAAAACTCAACCAGAAACTAAAGAAAAAATACAAGAAGTAAAATATGGAATGAAAGTGATCCAACCAAAGTACCCAAAATCCGAAAGAAATTGTAGAAGTGGTGACAACATCCTCATGTTGTGTTCTTCTACTAAGCGCTAGCTCTCAGTACTACAGAACGTCTGAATAACCTTCTTCAATATATAGAGCCAGACTCTGTTTCTTTGAATATAAATGCAAATATTTAAAAGCACCAAGACTGAATATTTAAATAGGAAACCCTGACCAATAATCATCGTTCTCAAAAAGAAGACGTTGCAATGGGTTTTATACGTTTATAGGGATGTTCATAATCACACAACTCAGAGAAGTAAAGCAATGAAAAATAAAAACGAAAGCACTTAAAACATACTGGGATACAAAGTGAAGAATCATAAAAAGATGATTAAAATTACGCGCCTAATTAGCATCAAACACTTTTATTAGAGAAGGTATATATATAGAGATGGAGAAACATGCAATGTCAGTTAAATTAACTGGATACTAACAACGTAAGACTTGGAAATAAAACTAAGCAAATTCCCGGATCTTAACTTAACTAAAGAAAACTGCTTAACTAAATTCTCGACGACCTTCCCGCTCAATAATTATATTCTCATGCAAACAATAAATTCTTCAATTCTGATATAAAAAAAATTAAGGGGTGTTTAAGGTAGAAAGGTTTTACAAAATTTTTTTTTTTTTTTTTTTTTTTTCGCGAAGAATATTCTTTCTGTATGCAATTTAATGTTTTCGATATGTTTAATTAGCTGGACTTCAATTTTAGTTCTAATTTGCATCAATATAATATACACATATGTATGAATTTTTTATTGTCCGTTTGTCACTTTCATTTGAATGGATCTTTTTTATTCGATGTATATGTCTTATATATGTTGATGCTCCTTTAATCATGCAAACTAATATTGTGGTGGATAAATTGAGATTCATTCGTCTTAACCAGTAGTCTAGGTTCAGTCCTAGATAAATGGAGAAATTTCTGGTAGGGAATGTTTTTCTTTTTATTGGCCCTATGGGATGCAAATCTGGACTAGTTGCCACACATGTTTTTAGATGATCTATATAGTTATAAACAAATAAAGATTTTCTTTACTAAAATTACACACACAAAAAAAAAACAAATTTGTGATATTTTATGTACTTATTTGATTACAATTAATAATACCCACAAATTAACTGAAATAGAGAACTATAAGTTTTTTTTCCTCAGCAATAGAACTGTAAGCCGAAAACATACGCGCTGCAGCACAATGAATTCGCTAATCTCCCAATTTTTCAGAATTAAGAATAATTTTAGACTCATAGGATTTTTAAAAATAATAAGAGCATCTTTATTTGCCACCGCTTCATTAGATTTTGTAATTGGTTATATTTTGTCTGTTTTCAAATTCGTTGGCTTCAATTATATATTAATTTTAAAATAAAAAGTTTCTGTTATTCATATGCCGAGTGACCAAAATATTCATGACAATGTTAGTTAAATAGAAAAATAGAAATTAGATTAAAATAATTGGTCAATCAATTACTATAAACAGAAAGAAGTAAAATCTTTTAATTACCTTTTTTTACTTAAACACGAAGAAATTCTTGAAGGGAAAGGAACAAAGAGTTACCTAGACTTTATCATTTACTGCTCTTCCCAGACGTGCCTTGATTATTTAGTTGGAATTTGTATAAGCAAAGACAAAGGAATATATACAGGGACTGAGATTTAGGCTTGGACGGAGTTATAATGGAAAAGAAAATATACAGGGAATACATAAGGACAAGGAAATAAAAAGAAAGAAAAGGTATGGATGGGAAAATTACACTATGATATTCGAAAAGAGATTTCTTGGGAATGGACGGGATACAAGAAGGGAAAAAGCATAGATAAAGCTAGAGGAAAAGGAGAAGAAAAGAGGGAATAGGAAGACAGAAAGGGAAATATATATAAAATAATGGAAATGGAAAGGGATGATGAGAGAAATTACGAGAGGGAAAGAAAAGCGAGCAGGAAAAAAAATAGGAAGAAAAGGGAAAAGAAGAGAAATTTTCTAAAGCACTATCTTTAGTGGTAATTAGGCTATCTATAGATATCATTTGCTATATTACGGGATTGAGATACGTTTTCTGTTGTTATTAATGATGTATTAGAATGTATTTAAGCTACTGCATTCATGAAATACAGTAGTTAAAAATAGGCGGTGAATCAGGGGAGTCCAGCTAATCAGTTGTTGTATTCGAGTGTATTCGACTTGTATTCATGTACGTGAAACAGATGGGATTACAGCTGGACAGATCAATTATTGTATTCGACTGTATTCGATTTTATTCACACGGCGTGAACAGGGGATTACACTGTTATTATAAACGGAAAAGTGAAATCAATTAACATAATAGACTCCTAATTTAACCCAACAAACTCAATTATAACACACGCATTTATGTTATTTCCAGTTTATAAAAAAGATTTTTCAACCAAAAAATACGCCCAAAAATATTAGCAATCTTCAGAGAAATTATATTATACTCTGAATACATAAATTATATTAATTAAAAATAAATATATGAATACATCATGGGCATATAGCGAGACAGTGAATACAATAAAAAAAAAGCAGTGAATACAAATGAAATACATTAAATACAGCGAGGATACATTGAATTACAATGAAAAAAAAGATAATGGAATACAATGAAATACATGAAATATTAGCGTAAAAAACTAAAGAACCAGCAACTCTTTTCATCGCAAAAACATTAAAACCTCCATGCAGATCTTCGTCCCTCATATTAATCTTTCCTCTGGCCTCAAAATTCACTGTCTCCAAATTTAAAATTTGGCACTCTGACTCTTCATCTATTTACTAAATACATAATGAAGCATGAATTCTTTATTATGGCCTTCAAAATCTATTGACGTCCTCTTCTTTTTCTCTCTGTTTTCTGTGTTTTGGACCTCCCTTCCTTATGTTGAGATCATGAAGGGTCGTTGAAAGTGCAGGAGGGAGGAGAGCGTGGGTTTTTTGACTAATGGTAGAGTGATGTGGAGTGAGAGAAATTTTGAGATTGAGCATCGTGTTTTTAGGAAAGTGGGGAGAGAGATTGGCAGTTGTATATCATAGTAGAGAGAGAAAAAAAAATTGTGTAACTGAATAGCGTATTTTAGTGGCTTAGGGGGTAGGAGATAGCCAAAATTAGATATTTTGCTATAAATTTAGGTATCTATAAAAGAATTATATAGGTTTTTAAAATGGTTATTTATTTAAAATAAATAAGGTGTTAACCTTTGCTTAAGTAGGTTAAAAAATTCCAAACTTATTATTAGATATTATATCTGTACCACTGCGCTCAACATAGGGTCTCAGACGTCTAATGCAGAATAAAGAGACTTTTTTTTTTAGTGTGAAAAAATAAAGAGTTTTCATAATTGCACAAAAGGGGAATGCTGATCCACATTTTGAAATGGAATTGAAATTTTTCATCCACTACATTCCGTATTTTCTTATTTCCGTGTAAAACACTGTGGCGAACATACATAAAGTTTTCCATATTATTACAGTAGTAAACTTGAAATATAATTAGGACCTCATATGTTCGGTTGTGGAATACACCAGCATTGGCGTAGCCACCCTATGCCAAGGGTAATCTTGTTGAAAGTGTGGGCCTGACCTCTCCTTTCTATTTAGAAAAGTGAAGTCCTTGCCAAGTGCGTACCCTTACGATCGAGAAATTAATTCTGTAATAAGTTAAATACTATATGATTATAATTTAATATATTATAATTTTAAACACTCTTAAATAATTGAGTGAGACAGTCGCAACAGTTCAAGATATTTGAAGTGACTTGTTTTCACGGGTTCAAAACTTTGCCTATTTTAGGTTTACCGCAAAACTAAACGGCAGACCACTATATGTGTGGTCCTATTGGTGAGTGTGCTTTGTTCAGAGAGTTTAAAAAATTTTCTAATAAAATAACTCTTAAAATTAATATTTTTGTAAAAACAAAAATAAGTAATCTTAAAAAGTAATTTTTTAAACTAGAAGTTATTCTTCAAATATTTTATAGTTTAGAAATCTTATAAAAATTTTCTTTTAATAAAGCTCTCTACAAACTACAAATCATCTCTACTCTCTCTTACTTGGGTTTTAATGCTTATTTTATCAGTATAAATTAGCTAATGTTGATCATTTTTTATAATTTAATTTGATTTATAAAATGATAGTTCTATTGAATTTTTTTTTATCGTTTAGTTATATATATATTATTATATATATTATATATATATATATTTAGGTCACTTGATGAGAAATAGAAAAACTGTAGAAGATTATTTAGTACTAAAGCATATGTATCTGGAAATAATGGTAAATATGAAAAAGAAAACATTGTGTTTAGATTCAATGAATTTTTAAGAAAAGTGCTCTAGTTAAGCCTTTAACAAAAGTTTAGAAAGTGAAAGGGGAAAATGGCAAGAAGTACAGTCAGAACTTAAGGGTGTTATCTCAGTTGTGTACGGTAATCGATATTTAGAATATTTCGGTTCGATATTTTCCGGTATTCGATTTCTATAAAATGCTAACGCCAATACCGTACCTAATTTAAATTCGGTTTATGGTTCGATTTTTCTCCTTTCGATTTTCGATTTATTTTGGTTCGGCAACTTCAGTTTGAATATTAACTAGTGTTAGAGTCATAGACTGTAATATTCTAAATTAAAGTACTCAAAGTACAAAAAACTAAAACGTTTGTGACAAAGTTTTGTCCAAAACCAGCAAATATCAAACAGTAGAGAAACGACTGTTCATAGGAATAAATTTGATCAATAAAAATGTTCTTCTTAACTTGCTTAGAGTTAATTGATTAACTTGGAGAATAAAGAAAAGTAAAATTTTAAGGATTTTTTTATATTTAATATTATAATTAATAATATGTGTTATTATGTAATATAATATATATTTCGGTACGATATCGGTATTTCGGTATTTTCCATTTAAAATAACCAAAATACCATATAATACCAATTTTTTTTTAAAACTTAAACCAAAATACCATACGAACACCAAAAATATCGAATTACCAAATATTAAAAAATTTCAGATTTCGATAACCGGTAATTCGATGTTTACGCATTCATACTAGTAGTACTATTATAAAGAAACAGTTTGCAATCTTATTGTATACGTTTTCATGTATGCATTGACAAAATTAAAACCTCACAGTAAAACACAATGCAAAAGGCCGACCGGCAAGTCGGCAAGACACTGATCTGTGCTACTTGAGTAGTTTGGTTAGGACAAAGGCACACACACAACAAATCAAATCATACTGTACTGTTACGCGGCGCCTTCCTGAGAATTCCTTGTCAAGGGCGACGTAAAGGGCTAGGCAACTTGATGTCAGTGCAGTTTGCTGTCCGCAACTAGGTCCCCTCCGTACGCTAAGACGAGAATCTGTCAGTGCCGTACGGGAAAAACCAATTGTCAAGAGCAATTGAGAGACAGAAATGAGAATTAGAATGAAAGAAAGCTTTGATTTCATTAATGGAAAGCTATTACAGAAAGGCAAACGCGGTGTCGAGGGGGAGACACCATACAGAGAATTGCTTTGCTTGCTAGAAAGTTTTTGATTGCTTGATCCCCTATAGTACTTAAAAAAAATATAATCCAAGTTCAAGACTAGACTTGACTAAGATAGAGAAACCATCAATGGAAGTACATGAAATAAACTCTCTATATTTTAACAATGGAAAAATGACTTAGATTTTCTTTAAGGCGGCGTTTGTCAGCAGCAGTATCTTTGGCATCAACGGTTGCGCGCAGTCGGCGATGTTTGGCTCTGCCTGCCGCTTTGGCGCTCGCGAGGGATTATCGGGGGTGGGCGAGAACAGAGGCAACTGCGCAGCTTGTCACTTGGCGCGGCCAAGACCACGGCGGCCGTCCGTTGGGCGCTTAGGCATTGGAGGTTCGCATAGGACGCCACGGGGCGCGCCCAAGGGGTCATGTGGGCATGGCTGGAAGCCGCCAATGACCATTATCCCCCACCTGAGTTGGCGACGTCCTCAAGGCGCCTTTACTTGAAAAATAATCCTTCAATGAGGTCTTGTAGGCTTTGAGGTTTGTTCCCCTCTCCAAGTATTTCTTCTGCATACACCTGCCATTTCACCAAAACTCTTGGTGACTTTCCTTGAGGCATGAATCACTCTGTCATCAAAGGATAGCTTCAAAACACGCCTTTTCCCGGTTGAATTGGGACCCTCGAATTACTGGGGTATCTGTGAGCTGGCTCCTTAAGGATCCTCCGTGTCTCCCGAAAAGGTTTCAGGAGACTGACATGGAAGACAGGATGAATTTCTCTACCAGCTGGGGTATCCACCCGGTATGCAACCTCCAATACGCTTTTCATGGACAAGGCGTCCGAATTGTATTTTTGCAATAGGCGGGGTCATGGACACTGCAAAATAAAGTACCGCTTTTGGAATTTGACCATCACTTTGTCTCCCACTTGGAATATTCAACAAAGCGACGATTCTGATCAGCATGCCTCTTCAATCCGCTTTTGGGCTTTGACAAGGTAGCTCCGCATTATCTCCAAATTCCGCCTCCAACTCTTTTGAGAGCTGGCAGCGTCGAGGAGATTTAGCCATGTTTTGGTGCATTCACCAGTGTGTGGGAAGTAGCGGTTGCTATCGTAACAAAATTTCAAAAGCGCTTTTGTTGGTACTAGAGCTCTTTTGTGAATTGAAACACAGTTGAGCAGCATCCAGAAGCATTCACGACAATTCTTCTGCATCAGGTTACAAAGTGGGCGGAGATATTCCTCCAACCATTACCATTGAACCGCTCGTTGGCCATCAGATTGCGGATGAAAACTTGAGCTGTGACTCAATTTTTGACCCAAGGCACTTGAAGAGTTGGGTTCCAAAAGTTGCTAGTGAAGCGTGAGTCGCGGTCATAAACAATGTCTTTGGGCAGGCCCCAATATTTGGACGACATGAGAGAAGAGAGTCGAGCTGTATCTTCTGCTGAATATATTGTGGGGCTGCAATTAAAGGGGTGGCATTACATTTGGAAAACCGAGTCCACCAAACCAAGATGGTTGTGAGATCTCCGACCTTTCGGCAATCCGGTGATGAAATCCAGGAAAACGCTCTTCCCAAGGTCTTTTGGGACAGCGAGTTGGTTCAGAGTCCCGCTTGTGTCAAGCGGTCCGACTTGTCCTTCTGGCATACTAGACAAGTCTTCACACACTTAGACGACATCATCGGCCAATTTGAGGCCAATAATAGGCACGACGAAGTAACGCCATGGTGCGTTCTTCACCGGGATGGCCCGGCCCACAGAGAGTTATCATGACATTCTGCTAGAAGAGGTCCTCCGCCAAATTCCCCTTTAGGAAACATTAAGTCGGTTCCCTTTTACTTTCAAGAAAACATCTCCATGTAGAACTGGCGAGTCTTGCCCTGTCCTACCAATCACAAATACTGAGCCAGCAGGGTCCTGATGATGTAGATCCCGATTTGGTCCTTGATGGATGTGGCTACTTTCGCTCCCCCTCTAGGGTGGCGATAGGCACAGCGATGCTCAGATCACTTCTCCGACTGAGCGCATCAGCAACATGATTGGTCTTTCCACTGCGATACTCCAAGTTGAAGTGGAATTCAGCTAGGAGTTCCTGCCACCTGGCCTGTCGACCGTGCAGCTTCGGCTGGTGGTCCATGAAATGAGCTAACAGCTGGTGTTGTCCTGTCTTGACCACGGAACGTAGTTCCCAGCAGATAGTGCCTCCAGAGGCGCAAGTAGTGGACGACAGGCATAATTTTTCTCAATGGGCGGCATAGCGCCGTCTGCATCCTTCAGCTTTCGGGACTACTCGTACGCTACAGGTGCCCTTCTTGTGCAGGATCCGCCGAGTGAATATCAGAAGCATCTGTTTGTACTCAGACGGCTTGGCCAAATAAGGAGGGCAGAGGGAAACGGAGACTACTAGCATAGCCGCTTTTTAATGCTTTTGAAGGCATCTGCTCTCCTTGGTCCCCAATCCCAAGGTGTGACCTTTTTTGAGGAGTTCCTGTCAGTGCACTGGATAAGTGAGTAGTTCTTCTAGAAACACGCCGGTAGTAAGTTAGCATAGGCCAAGGAACGCCCTCAAGGAGTGGATCATTCACTTAGTGCGCGCCAATCTTGTGAATGGCCTGGATTTTTTGTTTGGGTCATCTTGATGGCGTCCTTCCTCATGACATGTCCGAGAAAATCAATTTTGCTTCTGAGCAAAGGAGCACTTGGATAACTTTGCATATAGTTCTGTTCCCGCAACCGAGCTAGGAACCTTCCGCAAGGATGTACTAGGTGTTCTTCCCAATGTCTGGCTATATACCAGCAATGTCATCTAAAGTAGACCACCACAATCGTCGATTGTACTCTCGGAAGACTTGGTTCATGAGAAGTGCAAACGTAGCAGGTGCGTATGGTCAAGGCGAATGGCATGAACCAGGAAGTCGTACGACCCATTTTCTGTCACACAAGTTCGTCTTGTGTTCATCACCCATCTACAATCCGAACTTGCCAAATAACCTGTCTTCAGATCTATCTTGTGAACACCGTTAGCCCACCAGTCTATCCAAACCAGTCCGCCATTAGGGGAATAGGGTACTTGTTCTCACGGTGATTTTTGTTTAGAGCTCGATAATCCACACAGAGTCGCAGGCTGCCACATGGTTTCTTTTGGAATTAGAACAGGGGACCCATAATGGGGACTTGGAGGGTACAATTATCCCTTAATCTACCATTTCCGTCAAATTGTCATCCGAAGGCTCGGTGAGTCGGTTGTGAACATTTCTGGTAAGGCGCCCGGGCAGTGGCTTCGCGGCCCGGCACAAAACTTCAATTTTCGTGGTCCACAGTGCGCGCCTAAGGCGGGAGCCGGCTTTGGCCATGTCTTGTGGCATGACATCTTCAAACTCCAGTAGTAATCTCCTTCACTGGGTTCAGGAATGGGACCGAGGAAGGATGGGCTGGTCAAAGCATCGCGAACGCGGAAAGTCAAACGCGAACGCGTAGAAGGAAGAGGCTGGGGTCCAGGGAATTGGCCTACGCGAACGCGTGGACCTACATGCGAACGCGATGAGGAAAAACTGGGACCCAACGCGAACGTGGTCCAGCCATCGCGAACGCGAAGAAGGAAAGAGGGCTGGGCCCTCGGAGTTCAATAACTCTATGCGAACGCGAAGCAATGAATGCGAACGCGATGAAGAATGAAGCTGAAGCTTCGCGAACGCGCGAGATACTTCGCGAACGCGAAGAAGAAGCTGAGTTCTGCAACAGCTGAAGGAAACCTGCACATTTCCTAAGTTCAAAACCACCCCAGAACATCTCCGAAACACTCCCGAGCCCTCGGGGCTCCTAACCAAACACATACACTAACTCAACAACATCCTACAAACTTAACCGTGCGATCAAATCGCCAAAATAACATCAAGAACGAGGAATCAAACCTCAAAATCATCACTTTTTCTTCAAACTTCTTAAACTTTCAACTTTAGAACTTTAAGTCCGAAACACGTCAAACGACTTCCGATTTCGACCAAATTTCACAGAAAGCGCTTAAACCACATATATGACCTGTACCGGGCGCCGGAACCA
>NW_017670972.1:227555-304903 GCF_001879085.1 Nicotiana attenuata | reverse complement strand
TCATCAATAGCCTGATGGGCATTCATCTGTGCATGTGGGCACTCATTGTTCCAATGTGGACCGCCGCAATGACGGCATCCTGAAGGAGGCTTTCTCGCCCGATCATTGTTGTTTGACGCAGCACTGTTGCTGCTGGAGGAAGGAGCTCTAGATTTGTTTGAGTTCCGATCTCCCCCATTTTTGCTAGGACTACCACTGCTGGGCTGGCCCCCTTTGAACCCTGCTCGGGCAGGCGGCTGAGGCCTGTCCCTTTGAGCTTCCATTTGATAGTCCCCAAGGCATTCAGCTGCTTGGATTGCCTTGGGAAGGGAATCTACCCTTTGTCTCTGTAGCTCCACGCGGGCATAAGGTTTCAACCCTTCCATGAAGGTGAAGAGTTTGTCCTTATCCCCCATGTCGCGTATGTTGAGCATGAGTGCGGAGAATTCTCGCACGTAGTCCCGCACTGCTTTTGTCTGGCGGAGCTCCCGTAGTTTTCTCCTTGCATTATATTCCACATTCTCGGGGAAGAACTGCAGGCGTATGGCTGCCTTCAGTTCGGCCCATGTCTCGAGAGCATCTTCACCGGCCTTGATGGCTTCGTACTTCACACGCCACCAGAGTTTAGCATCACCCTGAAGATACATGGCAGCAGTTGCTACCTTCTTAGCTTCCTCCAGATCCCCAACAGCATCGAAATACTGTTCGACGTCAAAGATGAAGTTTTCCACTTCCTTGGCATTCCTAGCTCCACTGTATGGCTTTGGCTCAGGAATTTTTAGTTTCTTTGTCGCGGAAGCGGAGTTCACAGCACCTCCGATTTGGTTTCCACCTCCTCGGAGTAGGCCCTGTAAAGCAGCGTTGACAACATTGAGTTGGTCTGTCAATTTGTCAATGGTTGTTGCATGGCAGTCACCTTTTCTGCCTCTTGTGCCCTGTGGGCTAAATCCTCGGTGCGCTCCTGTTGGAGCCCCTCAAATTTCTCAAAGATTTCGGCTGCCTCTGTGGCTGCCGTCTGCCGGTCTCCCTCGGAGTCGCGACTGATGTTTTCAACGTCAACTTCGACCTGAAGCACCCTGCGGTCCAGGTCGTCCAACCTTTGCAGTAGGCTGGTTCTTAGTTCAGGCACCGTATCCACAATAGGCCGCAATACCCTAACCGTCCCTTCGAGGGCCGCAATGCGGTCCCCATGATTCACCATGGTCAGAAATGGTGGTATGTCAATACGTTCCCTCGTCCGATGTCGAGCCTAGGCTCTGATACCAACTGTTACGCGACGCCTTCCTGAGATTCCTTGGAAGAGCAACGTAAGGCTAGGCAACTGATGTCAGTGCAGTTGCTGTCCGCCAACTGAGGTCCCCTTCGTACGCTAGACGAGATTGTCAGTGCCGTACGGGAAAACCAATGTCAAGAGCAATTGAGAGAACAGAAATGAGAATTCAGAATGAAAGAAAGCTCGATTGCATTAATGAAAGCTATTACAGAAAAGCAACGCGGTGTCGAGGGGGAGAGACACCAGTACAGAGAATTACTTGCTTGCTAGAAAGTTTTGATTGCTTGATCCCCCCAAATAGTGCTTAAAAAAATAATCCAAAGTTACAAGACTAGACTTGACTAAGCTAGAGAAACATAATGGAAGTACATGAAATAAAACTACTCTATATTTACAATGAAAATGACTTAGTTTTCTATAAGGCAGTAGCAGGTCCGTTGTCAGCAGCAGTGTCTTTGGCATCACGGTCTACGCGCGCGGCGCTGTTGGCTTCTGCCTGCGGCTTGGCGCTCGCGAGGGACATCGGTGGGGCGACAGAGGCACCTGCGCGCTTGTCACTTGGCGCGGCCAAGACCACGGGGCCGTCCGTGGCGCTAGGTATTGGGAGGTTTGCTAGGACGCCACCGGGCACGCCCAAGGGGTCATGGGGCATGGCTGGAAAGCCGCCCATGACAAATAATATGACTTTAAGAGTGATTACTTTGAAAGGGAGGGGCTGCCACGTTAGACCTCTTTAAACTTATCCAAATTATAATTAATTAACTAGTTAATCTTCCACTAAAAATTAATAATTACCCAATTAATCATATAATTAAGAATTATCTCAAATTACTTAAAATATTACAATATTAATAAATCATGGTACCATAATAAATTAACACATACATTACTATTTCATTAAAACATCCATGTAAAATACATAATTTTTAATTTTCCTAATCTCATATAAAAAGTATAAATTTTTTGTACGCTTAATTCTTAAAATGGTAAAAGATAACCTTATTTTCTTGTAAGAAAATAATTTTTATCTTTACAATAAAGATAAATCTCATAAACTTTCTCATATTATGTGTACAATTTAAAGCATACTCGAAAGTAGTAATATTAATAACTGTATAAAAATCATAACTTTTTTTTTCAAACTGTTTTACAAAAATATTCCACTCAAAATACCATATCAAATGTACGGGATGTAACACCTGATGTTGAGAACTGCTCGATGCACGAGGGCAGAATCTAGCAATGTGCCTCGGATCACCACAAGTATAACATGATCTCGGTTGTTGTGGTTGCTGACCCTAAAACTGACCCTGTCGACCCCAGTAACCACCCTGAAAACTCTAGAGTGGAGGTGCACTAATAGGAGCTGGTGGTGCACTGTAGGCTAGCTGGTTAGAATAATGCATATGAGGGCCACGACCACCTAAAGCACCATCGGATGCCTGGAGTGCTGAATGAAACGGCCTGGGAGGATGGCCTCTACCTAAAGTATCCCGGCCTCCAGATGAGGCTCCACTGAATCCACCGGAGTGACGTGGCCTCTTATCAGACCCCTGACCACTCCCCTGAGCTAGAACCATCTCGACTCGCCTGGCAACATTGGCAGTCGTCTGAAAAGAAATATCACTCCCTGTCTCCTTAGCCATCTGCAATCTGATAGGCTGAGCAAGTCCCTCAATAAACCTCATCACCCCCTCTCTCTCTCTCGGTAGGAAGTAGAAGAATAGCATGACGGGCCAAATCCACAAAACGTGTCTCATACTGAGTGACGGTCATACTGCCCTGCTGGAGACGCTCGAACTACCTACGATAGTCCTCTCTCAGGGTGATAGGAAGGAACATCTCAAGAAATATCTGAGAGAACTAGTCCCAAGTAAAAGTAGGCGACCCAGCTGGTCTGGTCAATACAAAGTCATTCCACCATCTCTTGGCGGAACCAGTCATGTGAAACACAGCAAAATCGACCCCATTGGTCTCCACTACCCCCATGTTCCGCAGCACCTCATGACAGCGGTCAAGATAATCCTGTGGGTCCTCAGAAGGTGCACCGTTGTAGTGAACTGGAAAGAGCTTGGTGAACTTGTCCAATCTTAATAAACCCTCGGGAGTCATAACATGACCATCATCGGCTTGTGCCGCAACAACTGGCTGGACCACTCAAAGTGACTGAGCTGTTGGAGTCAGATACTGGGGAACCATCTGCTCTGGGGTGTGAGTAGCAGAAGTCTGTGCTCCTCCTCCAGCCTGAGAGATGGCTGGTGTCATGGGAAAAGTGCTAGTCTGGGATACATTCTCCATAAGGCCCACCAAACAGACCAAAGCATCCTGAAGCACTGGGGTGGCGATGAACCCCTTGGGGACCTGAGCTGGTCCTGCTGGAACAGTCTGGGATGGAGCCTCCTCATCAAACCCCACTTGAGGCTCCGCCACTAGCGCTACTGCTCGAGCTCTAGGATGAGCCCTGCCCTGCCTCGGCCTCTGGCACGACCTCGACCTCTACTCCTTGTAGGAGCTGCCACTAGGGGCTCTGGCTGCTGCTCAGCTGAGGATGCGGTACGTGTCCTCACCATCTGCGAGAGAACAAGAGTAGAAGAGTTCAATTAGCAATGAGAGAACAAAATCGCACGACAGCGAAGAATAGAAGTGAAATTGTTCCTAAACTCCGTAGCCTCTGGAAGATAAGTACAGCCATCGCCGTACCGATCCTCCGGACTCTACTAAGCCTATTTTTGAATCGTGAGACCTAGGCAACCTAGCGCTCTAATACCAATTTGTCACAACCCGAAATTCCCACTGTCGGGACCATAATGGCGTCTAACATTTCCACTTGCTAGGCAAGCCAATGTTAGAAAATTATTAAGTCAAACCTTATTCATTTCAATAATTAACAACAAATAATGAGTTAAAATGAATGCGGAGATTCATAACAACCTCAATATATGTACTAGTAACCGGATCTGGAGTATTCACGAACTTCTAAGATTTCACTACAAGTAAATGTCTGAAAAAATTACAACTGTTTTCGAAATGAAAGAAACAGTAAAATGAAGTGTCTAGAATGGGACTCCAGGGACTGCGGATGCCAACAGATCTACCTTGGGTCTCGTATCGGATGAGTCCAGCAGCTAACCCCATGATCATCTCGGGCCAGTACCAAAATCTGCACAGGAAGTGCAGAGTGCAGTATCAGTATAACCGACCCTATGTACTGAGAAGTGTCGAGTCTAACATCGGCGAAGTAGTGACGAGGCTATGACAAGACACCAACAAATAAATAGTATAACAGTGTATGTACAAATAACAACGATGAAAGAAACCAGACAAATAATATCAAGAGGAGGACATGCTGAGGGGATCACAAGATAAAGAATCACAGCAGTACTAAGAAATTGATCAACCGATATGCCCTGAACAAATAAGAACAAGTAAACACAGTAAAGAAAAATGTACGGCATCACCCTTCGTGCTTTTACCCTCAACCTCACCATGTGAATCAATAGAAACGGCACGACATCACCCTTCATGCATTAACTCTCTCATAACATGGCATGGCATCACCCTTCGTGTATTAATACTCACAACATGGCACGACATCACCCTTCGTGCATTAACACTCACAATATGGCACGGCATCACCCTTCGTGCATTAACATTCTCTCTCACCAAAACAATGAACAATGATGACAAAGAGATAGAAATAACAAGAACAAGTCTTACTTCCACCTTTGGTTCCACAATACCAACCTCAACTTTGAATCAATACTCAATTATAACCAAAAGTCAGTAAGCATGATAAGAACGACCAACATAACGGTTAACTAGTCTAAGCATGGATAATATGATCAATGAAAGCAACAATTACAATAATAAAACCCACCCGCATGCTATAACCCGACAAAAAACGCATAGGTACTCGACACCTCACCTATACGTTGTACCCAACATTCAAACACGTAGCAAGCAGGCAACTAATTCCTAATCCCTCAAGCCAAGGTTAACTACGACACTTACCTCGCTCCAACGGCCAAACTCAAAGCTCAACCACGACTTTCCCTCTCAAACAAGCCTCCAAACCAATAGAATCTAGCAAATTTCCAATCAAACAATTCAAATTGAGCCTTAGGGACTACCCACGATTGCAAGAATTCAATTTAGGCCATTATTGAAAAAGTCAACACCCGGGCCCGCTTGCTCCAAACTCGAAATTCGGACCAAAACCCGATTACCCATTCACCCCTGAGCTCGATTATATAATTGGTTTTGGAATCCGACCTCAATTTGAGGTCTAAATCCCCAATTTATCAAATCCTCAATTTCTACCCAAAAATCCCCCAATCCCACCATGAAAATCTTAGATTATAGGTTGAAATCTGTTGAAATGTAGTGAAAGATTTAAAGGAGATAGGTTAGAATCACTTACCACCAATTTGGGAAAGAAGAAGTCTTGAAAACATCGCCTCTAAGGTTTTAGGTTTTGAAAATTTGAAGACTGAGAGAAAAATTCCATCTAAGTCATTTTTACCCAGCTGCAGATGTCGCAAATGCGACCTGGGCTTCGCAAATGCGAGAAAAGCTTCGCAAATGCGAAACTCCCACATTTCCGCTGTCTTCGCAAATGCGAACACAATGTTCGCAAATGCGGAATCTGAGGATCGCAAATGCGACCCATGTCTTCGCAAATGCGAAGAATCCTTCCCCAGACTTACTTCGAATGTGAAACCTGTGTGGCCCAGCTTCTCTTCGCATTTGCGATTAGAAGCTCGCAAATGCGAACCCCTCATAGGTCACAAATACGATGCTTGATCTTGCAAATGCGAGATCAGAGGCCTGCAATAAGATCAGAAACACCAGCAACCTTTCCAAGTCAAATTTCAGTCTGTAGCCTATCCAAAACTCACCGAGCCCTCGAGGCTCTAAACCAAAAGTTTACACTAGTCTAAAAACATCATACGAACTTGCTCGCGCGATCAAATCGCCAAAATAACACCTAGAACTACGAATTGAACACCAAATCAAATGAAATTTTCAAGAAAACTTTGAAACTTCTAATTTCACGACCGGACGTCCGAATCATATCAAACCAACTCCGTTTCTCACCAAATTTCACAGACAAGTCATAAATGTGGTATTGGACCTATACCGGGTTCCGGAACCAAAATACGAACCCCTTATCCAAAAAGTCAAACTTGGTCAAACATTTTAAATTCATTAAGCCATTAACTTTCAAATTTCGACAAAGTCCGATATCTCAGACTAGGGACCTCCAATTTTGATTCCGGGCATACGCCCAAGTCCCAAATCACGATACGGACCACCGGACCGTTAAAATATGAATCCGCATCCGTTTACTAAAAATATTGACCGAAGTTAACTCAAATGAAGTTTTAGGCAAAATTTCTTATTTTTAACAGTTTTTTTAACATAAAAGCTTTCCGGAAAGACGCCCAGACTGCGCACGCGAATCCAGGAAGGCCTAATTTTTAAGGCTTCGGATCACAGAATTGAATTTCAAAACATGAGATGACCTATTGGGTCATTACAATAAGAACTATATATAAGATGAATATATATATATATATATATATATATATATATATATATATATATTAAGTATTAAATATTATTTATTTAAAAGCTATTTATATAAAGGTTGACAAAAATCGACCGACTTCGGTCGGTAATTTTATTAAATTTATGTTTTAATTATTCTAAAACTATATTTTAAATTTATTTTAATTTCATTAATTAAAAATTATATTTGTAGATAATATACAAGTATGACCAGGTCTTGGTCAAATATTGACCAATTTTCGATCGAAATCGGTCAGAATTTTTATATATTTGCTGCGGGACCATTATTTTCGTTGTCAGAAATATTTTCTTTGACTTTTGTGACCAATTTACTTAATTTCCGACCGATTTTGGTCGGGTTTTTTTTCAACCGATTTTGATCGGTATTCTGTGAACGGATTTTGACAGTTTTCTAGTAGTGAGAAACAACAAGTAGAGGGTAATTTGAATTAATTAAGAACAATATTTTAGAAACATGATTCCTCTACTTATGATAAATAATTTATCGAAGAAGCTCGCTATCAAATTTAGCATGAAAATGAAGTATCACAAGTACTTCCAGAATACTAGCAAAAGCGGCTTGCACTTTCTTCCCTTCTTCCTAGCTCCCTTCATTCTAATTTAATTTAAACGGTGGTGTTTGAATTTCGGGAGTCAGACGAGTTTTTTTACCATAATTTTGCATATATCTCTTAAATAGTTTAGATTATTAAGAGTTTTCTTACCATAATTTTGCATATATCTCTTAAATAGTTTAGATTATTAATTATTATTTTATCCATTTTAATTTATGTGTCTTAGTTTGATTGGACACGAAGTTTTAAAAAGTAAAAAAGACTTTTAAATCTTGTGGTGTTAAGCTACAAATGTGTTAATGTATCAAAATGATCTTGAATTTTGTAGTCTTAAATATATCATGTGGAAATGTGGAGTTAAAGAGTTACTAAATATAGAAAGAAGTATTTTTTTTTGAAACAAACTAAAAAGGAAAGTACGACACCTAAATTGAAATAGAGGGAGTAGTACTCTTTACATAGTTTCTAAATATGTTAATTTTATTAAAAATTTAATGTCTAAAAATAAAAAATAAAAATTGATTCTTCAAACTGTACCACATAAATTAATACAAAGGGAGTACAGTATTACTTTTGAAAAGTACTCAGCTTGCCAATTTATTTTGGTTTTGAGGTCCATAAGGAGTTACTGGACAAAGAAGGTGAAAGCGAAGGGTTTTGGCAAGTTTCTCGCTATTTAATAACCGAAGGAAGCCGGAGGTTTTTTTTAGTTTCCTACCTAGTGTTCATTAAAAGCTGTTTAAAATAGGATTTGTATAGAAAATCTTATATTAAAGGATAAATTGCGAAGAAAGGCTAATTCGTTTGTTGCCTCGAGTTTTCTGGATTATATAAACGAGGATGAGTGGAAGGAACATATTTTGTGGGTCTATTCGGTCAAACGAGAAATAATGTATGTGCATATTGAAATTTATTTGGAATTTAAGTACATTCTACCTCTAATTCTCCAAAAGAATTTGTGGATATTTTTTTGTAGAAATTTTACATTGGGTTTTTCCACATTTTGGGATGAGGAACCTCCTTTAACATAGCATTTTAATATACTACTCCCTCTGTTCACTTTTACTTGGCATGTATACCAAAAATAGATTTTCATTTTTACTTGTCACTTTACGCATATTAAGAGAAGACAATTTTTTTTTCCTGTTATACCCACAGTATTTATTACTCATTTCAAATCATTTTCTCAAATCTAATAAAATATGCATCAATTAATATGGGTATCATGGTAAATTATGCACTTCATTTATTATTTCTTAAGGGGCGTGAAAAGTCAAAACGTGCCAAATAAAAGTACGGAGGGAGTATTATAAACAACCTAAAACAAGTTTCGGAATTGACAACTCCTACATGCATGCATGACAAAGACTAATCTAATTAAATGCTCACTTCCCATTGACATTAATGTTAGTAAACTGTATTTGTAAACTAATTCTTGAAAAGATAGAATAACATATAAACAGAAAATGTAAACCAAAAAAAAGTTAATTTAAGCCCACTGAATTCACAGTGTTTCCTTAAGGAATTTAATCCCCTCCTAGTACCCAAGGTTATGGATTATTTCCTCCCAGGATAGAACGAATTACACATTGGTGTAGTGATACTTCAAACCCCCAGTGTTTCAGCAAACACAAAGTTCGGTAGCAAATCACACTTACTGTTGCTTTCTTTGAAGTTAAAAGTATGCAGAAGAAAGGAGGAGAACTCAGAAAATCGTATGAAAATTCTGAGAGAATAGACTTGTATTTATAGCCAATGTTGGGCTGAAAACTGAAGAAGTGCAACTCTTCAGAATAGCTGTTTATACAAAACGGCCATAGCATAAATGCCATAATATAAATGGATAATGTAACGTCCCGACCGGTCGTTTTGAGTATTAGCGCTCCGTTTAGCAGTCGGAGGCCATGAACAGCTTCATTTAAGGTATTATGACTTGTACGCATGGTCGGAATTGAATTTCGGGAAGTCCAGAGTTGATTTGGGAAGAGAATTCTTATTTCGGAAGCTTAAAGTTGGGAGAATGAACTAAGATTGGAATTTTGAGTAAACGACCTCGGAATCAGAATCTGAAGGTTCCAGCAGGTTCGTATGATGATTTCGGACTTGGGTGTATGCCCGGTTCGGGTTTTGGATAACCCGGGAGCGTTTTGGCGCCTATTGTGGAAGTTAGCATTTTAGAAGGAATTTCATAAGTTTGGTTTCAAGTACATTTCAGAGTTATCGATGTCCGTTTGGAATTCCGAGACTGGGAGTAGTTTCGTATGGTGATTCTGGAGTTGGGGGCGCGATCGGAAGTGAATTCGGAGGTTCGTAGGTCATTTTGAAGCCATTTGGCTAAAGATAGAAATTTGAAGGTTTTTGGGAAGTTTGACCGGAGGTTGACTTTTTGATATCGGGGTCGGAATCCAATTCCGAAAGTTGGAGTAGGTCCGTAATGTCAAATATGACTTGTGTGCAAAATTTGAAGTCAATCGGACGTGAATTGATAGGTTTAAACATCGAAAATAGAAGTTGGAAAGTTCAAAGTTCATAAAGCTTGAATCGGAGTGTAATTCATGGTTTTAGCGTTGTTTGTTATGATTTGAGGCCTCGAGCAAGTCCGTAATGTGTTTTGGGACTGGTTGGTATGATTGGTTGGGGTCCCGGGGGCCTCGGGTGGATTCCGGGTGGTTAACGGATCGAAAATGGTATTTGGGAAGGCTTGAGTTTTGCTGCTTCTGTCATAACCGCATCTGCGATTCTTGGACCGCAAAAGCGGGACCGCAAATGCGGTCAAAAGCTCGCAGAAGCGGAAGGGGCCAGGTCCAAGGAAAACCGCAGAAGCGGCCCAGGGACCGCAGAAGCGGTTCCGCTTAAGCGGCCCCCAGACCGCAGAAGCGGCCAGTTCCCTCATGCCCAAAACCGCAGAAGCGGTTAAATAGTCGCAGAAGCGACATCCGCAGAAGCGGAACACCTGGAGGAAGTAAGGTTGTTTTAAATCGTGAATGGAGTCATTTCTCTCATTTGGTTCATGGCTTGGGGCGATTTGGGGAGCTCCAAAGAGTGGAACTTCGTCATCTATATAACGGTAAGTTATCCCCATCACTTTTGAGTTAAATACATCAATTATGTATGGATTTAAGCATGAAAATTAGTGTAAAGATGGAGGTTTTTGGTGGAAAGCTAGAAAATGATATTCTTGGAATTTAGCCACGATTTTGAGTATGGAATTAGGATAAAAATATATATTTGAGTTCCTGAGGTCATGGGTAACCTTTGTCTTCGAGAAATTTTGGATTTCGGGCACCTAGGCCCGAGGGCATTTTGGTCATTTCACTAAGCAGAGTTGGGAAGCTGTATGATTTGAATTTCTAACAAGTATTTGAGCATGTTCTCATTAGTTTGTCATTAATTGGTTAGTTTTGGTGCATTGTGCGTCGGTTCAAGCCTTCGGAAGAATGTTGAATGCCGGTTATGAGTCTTCGGAGCGAGGTGAGTCTCCTTTCTAATCATGTGAGGGGGAATTTACCCCATAGGTGAAGTAATTGATTATGTGCTCCTATTTTTGGGGGCTACGTACGCACGAGGTGACGAGAGTCCGTGCGTAGCTACTATTATGCTATTGTCCGGGTAGTTAAGACCCAAAAGATGTTGCACGTGGATTAGTTATGAACCCATTGGTGGCTCGATTTGTTTAACTCACATCGAATTGGTAAGTAAATTTCTAATAGGTTTAAACTTCATTTCTTAAATTGTTAAAGGAGAATTGGTTTTATTTGAATGAATATTCCCCGATAAGTTCTTATTTGACTGATTGAGCATGTATTTTATGTGTGCGTGCGTCGCATGGATGATTCGCGAGCAGGGTATGTGTTTATTTATGGAACGGGCCGAACACCTCGGTGAGAATAGATGCATCTACGGTTCGTGCCGCTCGACCCTCGGCAGTGCACAATTTACATTTCTGTTGGAGCGGGTCGTCGACCTCGGCATGAATTGCGCGTGTTCATCTGTTACTTGAATATTGTAAATGTGGAATTGGCTCTACGTGGCTTGATATAAACTGATAAGATAATAAAGAATAAACCTTGAGGCCCTTGATTATTGTTGAAGGTGTTTTACTTGTTTTTCCTGGCTTCCTGAACTAGAACTACTATATGACTCCACGATTATCCTCGCATTATTGAATATTGATAATTAACCTCTAGTGAGTGTCGGAATTGGTCATCTCGTCTCTACCCCTTCGGGATTAGGCGGGATACTCACTGAGTACACGTTGATTACGTACTCATACTACACTTCTGTGCATTTTTGTTGCACAGGTATATTCTACATTAGATAGAAGCACGGATGATCTGGGGACTAAGTGAGTTGCAGTATGCAAGGCGGCGCGCAGCTTTTAAAGCCCTTTTCTAGTGAATTGTATTTCCTTTATGTCCATTGTATTCCGGACAGATGTTGTGCTGTATTTTATATCCTTATCAGTAGTTGCTCATGCACTTGTGACACCGGGTTCTGGGATGGGTTTTCTTTGAAAGATGCGTATTATTAGTTATTTCTTCATTCGAATTGAAATAGAGGTTATTTTATATATGAAAAATGGAAGAAAAACTCTTAGATTTCAAAGTTATTAAAAGGGAATTTAAATTGATAATTTAGTTGGCTTGCCTGACAACGGTGTCCGGCGCCATCACGATCCGTAGTGGATTTGGGTCGTGACAGATAATTTATGCAATAATAAACCGGAAATTGAAGATGGAGGTTAATTTTCAGTTACAGTACCGAAAATCTGAACGGATAATGGAAAAACGTTTAATTGTAACGACCCGACCAGTCATTTTGAGTTTTTGCACTTTGCTCGCCAGTTCTCGGGCATGACTTGCCCCGTGTAGTACATTATGACTTATGTAAACCATTGGTTTTGGTTTTCAGGGTAATCGGAATGAATTTGGAAGAACAGTTCTCAGTTTAAAGCTTGAAATTTGAAAGGTTTGACCAAGATTTGACTTGTTTGTATATGATCTCGGATCGGAAATTTTATGATTTGGTTGGCTCCGTTAGGTGATTTATGACTTAGGAGTGTGATCGGAATGGGTTTTGGAGGTCCGGAGTAGAATTAGGCTTGAATTGGCGAAGTTGATATTTTGGCGATTTCCGGTTGATAGGCGAGATTTTTATCCAGGGGTCGGAATGGAATTCCGAGAGTTGCAGTAGCTTCGTTGTGTCATTTGGAATGTGTGTGCAAAATTTCAGATCATTCGGACGTGTTTTGGTTGGGTTTTTGATCGAAAGCGTATTTCGGAAGGTTTTTAGAAACTTAGGCTTGAATCCGATGTGTTTTGGGTAATTTGATGTTGATTGAGGTGTTTTGATGATTGGAGCAAGTTTGAATAAGGTTTTAGGACGTGTTGGTGCTTTTGGTTGAGGTCCCGGGGGCCTCGGGTGAGTTTCGGGTAGTCATTCGGATCATATTTGGAGTTTGAAAGTTGCAGAAATTGCAGGTTCAGTGTTGCAAAAAAATTGGCCTTTGCGATCGCTTAGGGTGTATCGCGATCGCGTAGAAGGATTTAGGAAGGTGAGGAAATAAGTATTCGCGTTCGCGAAGGTTTGGGTGGAGGAAGCACCGCGTTCGCGATGGGTGTCACGCGTTCGCGTAGAGGAAAAATGTGGTCAACGCGAGTTTGTGCTTCGCGAACGCGAGGGTCTGACCGCGTTCGCGAAGAAGGGAAGTTAGACCTGGGCAGAATGTTTTTAAGTCGTCTTGTCCGTGATTTTGGGTCTATTTTCACCCATAGTTGATCATTTTGAGAGCTTTTTGAAGGAGATTAAAGAGGGATTCAAGGGGGAACGACTTGAGGTAAGATTTTTGGACTTAAAACTCGATTCTTTTGTCAATTCCACCTAGAAAATCATGGAAACTTAAGCTAAAAATGGAAGAACTAGGGCTTGGAATTTTGGATTTTGATTTGGGATTTGAAGGGTCATTTGTGGACGGATTTTGATGTTTTTGGTATGTATGAACTCGTGGAGAGATAAGGAACCTATTGGTGTAAAAAAATTCTGAGTTTCGAGAAGTGGGCCCGGGGCTCGTGTTTTGCTAATTTCGGAATTTTTGGTATTTTTTGATTGTTTTCGCTTGGGTTTTGTTCCCTTAGCATATTGTGACGTTCTCGTTCTGATTTTGGATAGATTCGACGCACGTGGAGGCCAATTCAAAGGGCAAAGGCGTCGCGAGCTAGGGATTTAGCCAGTTCGAGGTGAGTAATGGTTGTAAATGATGTTCTGAGGGTTTGAAACCATGGATTTGCACATCGTAGTGCTATATTGAGGTGAGGCACACGCTTAATGACGAGCGTGGGGTCGTGCACTATTGGGGATTGTGACTTGGTCCGTCCCGATTGATGATTTTACCGCGTATTTGATTGAAATCTATTTGCTATCATCATTATTTGGGCTGAATACCATATTTGGGCTCTGTGCCAATTATTTGAACCCTTCGGGGATTGTTGTTGATGTTTCCTCACTGTTTTGACTTTATACTTGAACTCAGTCATGTTATTTCTACTGTTTTCAAAACTCAGCCATGTTTACTCTGTTTTAATACTCAAATGATATTTTGGGCTGAGAAATACTGTTTTACTGTTGCCCGAGAGGCTTATGTGATTTTTGACTGAGTAAGGCCGAGGGCTTGTGTTGTGAGGATATCTTTGGGATCGGGCTGCACGCCGCAGCGGTGATACACTGATTTGATTATGAGGCCGAGGGCCTGAGATTGTACGCCACGAGGTGGCTTGATATTGATATGAGGTCGAGGACCTGTTTATGATGCCACAAAATGGCTTGTTATTGCGCTTGGGCCGTGATCGCTGCCAACTCCGCACTACTAATAAGTAGCAAGAGAGGGTCGCAATAGCTTTTACCCGATTTTTGGGTCGGGATCGAATCCTCGGAGAGCTAGAATTGGAATCGAGTATGTATCTAGTCTAGAGTTGCATATGTGTTCATAATTACACTTCTATTCATTTTTGGGTTTTTCTTAATAATTCTACTTTTAACAAACTACAAATTATAAATTAAGCTAAGGGTTAAATGCTATGAATTGTTCAAATAGTGTAAAGGGCACTAGGGTGGTGACTACCGCCTAGGTGGTCAATTGAGGGGTACTTGAATCTAAGATTCATTTGACATATTTGGGGAGTATGTTATAACCGTTGCACGAATTTACCCACTCTACACCTCTCGGTGGTTCAAGTGATAAATTGGCTTTCTCAAGACCAATTGGGTATGCAATTTTGCACAAGCAACTTAGGGTTCAATTCGGGTATTACTCTCTCGAGGTTTAATCCTTTAATTGGGGCTATCAATCTCTTGAATACGCCCCAATTCATTGTTGGACCAATTTCGGAGACTTAGGCTCTCTTTCTCAAGAAGAGCTTAAGTCAACTCAACACAAACTAGTGTTTGCAACCACTAATTCAGAAATTAACAATGAAAATGGCCCAAATAACAAACACCCATAGTCAAATTAGCCCTAAAATACAAGACCCATCAATTACCCACACTAGGGTTGAGCCACAACCCTAGCTATGAGGTCTAGCTACTCATATTCAAGGAAGAAAAACAAGAAATAGAAGAAGATGAACACATATTAATTATTTGCTAAGCTAAATACAAAGATTCAATGATGGAAAGTAAGAAGAAATGCCCAAAATGGCTAAGAAAAGTCGCCTCACGAGTGCAGCTTACGTATTACAATATCTGATGCCCTAAANCGGTCCGTAAGCCCATAGAGCATCGTCTAACTTTTTAGACCAATCGGTCCTATTGGCATTGACGGTCTTGGACAAAATGCTCTTGATCTCCCTGTTAGACACTTCAACCTGGCCACTTGCTTGAGGATGATAAGGCGTAGACACTTTGTGGTTGACACCATACTTGGAAAGCAAGGTATCAAAAGCTCAATTACAAAAATGCGATCCTCCATCACTAATAATTGCCCGAGGTGTACCAAACCTTGTGAAAATGCTCTTCTTCAGAAATGCCACCACACTCCTAGCTTCATTATTGGGCAAGGCCACGGCCTCAACCCATTTTGACACATAATCAACCGCTACAAGAATGTAAGTGTTTCCACACGAGCTTACAAAAGGGTCCATAAAATCGATACCCCATACATCAAAGACATCAACTTCAAGAATGGTGTTTAGAGGCATCTCATCTTTCTTGGAAATCCCGCCCGCTCGTTGACATTGATCACATCTTTTTAGTAGATCACTTGCATCTTTGAACAAGGTTGGCCAATAGAAACCACAACTCAGAATTTTTGAAGCCGTCCTCGCCCCTCCATGATGACCACCATAGGGGGAGGAATGACAAGCCTCTAGAATGCTAAATTGCTCCTCCTCAGGTACACACCTCCGGATGACTCCGTCGGTGCAAATCTTGAACAAGTATGGCTCGTCCCAATAGAAGTCCAAACTATCCCGTTTGAGCTTATTCCTTTGGTTAGAAGAGAGCTCACACGGGATGATGCCAGTCACAAGAAAATTAGCAATGTCCGCAAACCATGGCATATCACACATCGACACAGAAAGTAGTTGCTCATCGAGAAATGTATCATTGATCTCTAGGCCATCACACGGCCTACCTTCCTCCTCCAAGCAGGACAAATGATCCGCCACTTGGTTTTCACTACCTTTCCGGTCCACTATCTCCAAATCAAACTCTTGAAGTAATAAGACCCATCGCATCAGTCTAGATTTGGAGTCTTTCTTTGTCATCAAATATCTAAGAGCTGCATGATCGGTGTGCACAATGACTTTAGCTCCCATAAGATATGGTCGAAATTTTTCCATGGCGAACACAATAGCCAATAATTCCTTCTCAGTCACAGTGTAGTTCCTTTGAGCCTCATTCATAGTCTTGCTCGCATAGTACACTGGATGAAACATTTTGTTCACTCTTTGACCCAAAACTGCCCCAACCGCAACATCACTCGCGTCGCACATGAGCTCGAAAGGCAAGCTCCAATTGGGTGAGGTAATGATCGGGGTAGTGGTCAACTTAAGCTTGAGAAGCTCAAATGCTTCCATACATCTCTCATTGAACACAAACTTGGTATCCTTTTCTAGCAACTTGCAAAGAGGATTCACTACCTTCGAAAAGTCCTTGATAAACCGCCGGTAGAACCCCCCATACCCAAGAAAACTCCTCACCCCCTTGACAGAAGTGGGGGGAGGAAGCCTTGAAATTACCTCTATCTTGGCTTTGTCTAATTCAATCCCATGCTTTGAAATTTTATGGCCCAACACTATGCCCTCTTCAACCATGAAGTGGCATTTTTCCCAATTTAGCACAAGGTTGGTGTCTTCACACGGGGCCAAAACTCTATCCAAATTTCCCAAACACTCTTCAAAGGAATCACCAACCACACTGAAGTCGTCCATAAAGACCTCCAAAATGTCTTCCACCATATCGGTGAAAATAGCCATCATGCATCGTTGGAATGTTGTCGGAGCATTGGACAACCCGAACGGCATCCGAGAGAAAGCAAAGGTGCCATATGGAAAAGTAAAGGTGGTCTTCTCTTGGTCCTCCGGAGCGATTAAGATTTTATTATACCCCGAGTATCCATCCAAAAAGCAATAAAAGGCACGCCCCGCAAGGCGATCAAGCATTTGGTCAAGGAATGGCAAAGGGAAATGATCCTTGCGGGTCACCATGTTCAGTTTCCGGTAGTCCATGCACACCCTCCATCCGGTCACTGTCCGGGTTGGAATAAGTTCATTGTTAACATTGGTCACCACGGTCATACCACCCTTCTTCGGCACACATTGCACCGGAGAAGTCCATGAGCTGTCAGAGATAGGATACACCACGCCGGCATCTAACCACTTGATCACTTCTTTCTTCACCACTTCTTGCATCGCCTCATTGAGCCTCCTTTGATGTTCCAAGGAGGGTTTTGCATCATCTTCCAGATAATCTTATGCATACAGAATGCGGGGCTTATTCCCCAAATGTCAGCTAGAGTCCATCCAATTGCCTTTTTCTGCTTTTTGAAGCACCTCCAAAGTGGCCTCAACCTGCATGTTAGTAAGGCAAGAAGAAAGAATAACTGGTAAAGTTGAATTAGAGCCCAAGAATTCATACCTGAGGTATGGAGGTAATGGCTTCAACTCCAACACTGGGGGTTCCTCAATTGCTAGGCTCATAGATAAGAGCTCATGTAAAGCAACGCACTCCACTCGGCCCGCATCATCATTGACATCCAAATTCAACAATACGGCCTCCAAAGGGTCCTCAACATTGATCATTGCACTGGTATCATCAATTATCACAGCCGTGACTAAATCCACAAATGAGCACACTTCGGTACAATTGGGCTGCTTCATTGACTTGCACACATGAAATACTACCTTTTCATCACCTACCCTGAAAGTGAGTTCCCCTGCTTCCACATCAACTAGAGCCTTCCCCGTAGCAAGGAAAGGTCTCCCTAATATGATCGGGACCTCATAATCTACCTCACAATCCAATATAACAAAATCAGCTGGCAAGATGAATTTGTCCACCCGGACGAGCACATCATCAACAATACCCAATGGTCTCTTCATAGATCGGTCTGCCATTTGCAATCGCATGGAAGTTGGCCTCGGAGGCCCAATACTCAAAGTCCTGAAAATTGAGAAGGGCATTAAGTTGATGCCTGCCCCAAGATCACATAAAGCTTTGGCAAAGTCTGCACTGCCAATAGTGCAGGGGATAGTGAAAGCACCAGGATCCTCTAATTTTGGGGCCATTGAATGTACTATAGCACTAACTTGGTGGGTTATCTTGATAGTTTCACAGTCCATTGATCTTTTCTTTGTAACCAAATCCTTCATGAATTTAGCATAACCAGGCATTTGCTCCAAAGCCTCCACCAAAGGCACGTTGATGGATAAGCTCTTCATGTCAATGAACCTTTTGAATTGATTCTCACTTTTCTGCTTGGCTAGCCTCTGAGGATAGGGGGAAGGTGGCCTAGGCAAAGGTGCCTTGGCTTTTGGCACAACCGGCTCCGGCATGTCAACTACGTGCTCCCTAGACGGGTTCACGGCCTCTTGAGTTTCCACCTCGGTTTCATTAATGTCAATCCTCACTTCATTGTTCACATTGTCTTCAACCACATCTTCAACTACCAAAGGACCCGCATCTTCTTGCAACTCAACATCATCTTTAACAACTTGCTTTTGTTTCGAGGCATTCACATCACCGCCTCTTCCTCTTCTTGTTGTAACCGCCACAACATGGTTGTTCCCACCCTTTGGGTTCACTACCGTATCACTTGGTAGAGCACCCTTCGGGCGAGTATTCAGATTGAGAGATTTGGCCTATTTGCACCTCCAAGCTTCTGATAGAGGTATTGTGGGAAGCCAACTGTGCATCCGAATCCGCATTCTTCTTCATCATTTGTTCGAACATCATTTCAATTCTACCCATATCATTGTTGGAAGAACTAGCACCTTGAGAAGGGAAAGGAGGTGGATTGTTCGGTTGTTGGTACATTGGGGGCCTTTGAAAGCCTTGCCCCCGATTTCCTTGGTTCCCATTGTTCCATCCACCTTGATTGTTATTGTTTCCCCAATTGTTGTTATTACCATTCCAATTCCCTTGGTTGCCTTGATTGTTGTTCTGATTGCCCCAGTTTTTGTTTTGATTATTATTCCCCCAATTACCATTGTTTTGTTGTTGATTACCCCAATTGCCCTGGGGTCACCACTGTTGTTGGTTGGAAGAGTTGCCCCGTTGGCCTTGAAAATTGTTCACATATTGTACCTCTTCATTTTGCTCATCATAGCCATCATTTTGAAACCTATAACAATCATCATCAAATTGCTCAGAATTTCCTTGGTTTTGTTGCCTTCGTTGCCTTCTCTTGTTGACAAGCATATTCACACCCTCCATGGCATTCACTTGGCGAGGATTTTGGACTTGTTGCAACTGTGCCTTAGCCAATTGGTTCATAGTAGTTGTCAGCTCCGCTATAGCCTGCCCATGGTCATGTAATTCCTTATGCAAATGAATAACCGTAGGGGCACCTTGAGGAACATTGGCCCTACTTTGCCATGCAGAGGATGTATCCGCCATCTCATCAAGAACGGCACAAGCTTCATCATACGTCAATTTCATAAAATTATCCCCAGCAAGTTGATTCACTATACATTGATTTGTAGTGTTGATGCCCCGGTAGAAAGTTTGTTGCAACATATTCTCCGTCATGTCATTATTGGGGCATTCCTTCACCATCATTCTATACCGCTCCCAAATCTCATGCAAAGGTTTCGTGGGCTCTTGCTTGAAGTCCAATATCTCATCTCGAAGTGCCGCCATGTGCCCGGGTGAGAAAAATTTAGCAATAAACTTGTCCGCCAACTCATCCCAAGTTGTGATGGAATGGTTGGGGAGTCTCTCTAGCTAATCCAATGCTTTCCCCGAAGTGAGAATAGGAAAAGCCTCAACCTAAGAGCATCCTCGGACACATTCGTCTGCTTGCTCCCCCAACATGTATCCACGAACCCTTTGAGATGTTTGTAGGCATTTTGATCCACAGCGCCCGTGAAATACCCACGCTGCTCAAGTAAGGTCAACATCACATTGGTTATTTGAATGTTGCCCGCCCGGATTCTGGGTGGGACAATGGCACTTGCATAGCCTTGGTTTGGTAGCACCCGAGGAACCGCTCTTGGAGGTGGCGGAGGAGGGTCTGGAACGTTTTTATTAGCATTAGCCTGGCGGCCTCGGCGTGGTCCGGGAGGTACAAGAGGCACCTCGTCTTCTCCAATGTCATCTACCTCCTCCCCCGCAAGCACGTTTCCAAGAGGGTCATTAGCATTTAAAGCCATTTTGGTACCTGTAGTATTGACACACACAATTTAATAACAAAGAAGGAAAGAAGAACAACACACAAAACTAACTAAATAGATAGCCAAAACTGTTAGCTCCCCGGCATTGGCGCCAAAAAAGTGATCGCAGCCAACTCCGCACTACTAATAAGTAGCAAGAGAGGGTCGCAATAGCTTTTACCCGATTTTGGGTCGGGATCAAATCCACAGAGAGCTAGGATTGGAATCGAGTATTTATCTAGTTTAGGATTGCGTATGTGCTCTTAATTGGTCTTCTATTCATTTTTGGATTTTCTTTATGATTCTATTTTTATCAAACTACTAATTGAAAATGCAACTAGATTAGGCTAAGAGTAAATTGCTACAAGTTGTATCTAATGGCTTAAAAAGGCACTAGGGTAGTGACATCCGCCTAGGCGGGCAAATGACGGGTACTTGAAACTAAGGCATAATTGACATGATTGGGAGTGTGAAATAACCGTTGCACTACTTTACCCACTCTATACCTCTCGGTGGTTCGAGTGATTTTGCCCGAATTGGCTTTCTCAAGACCAATTGGGTATGCCAATTTGCACAAGCAACTTAGGGTTCAATTCGGGTATTACTCTCTCGAGGTTTAACCCTTTAATTGGGGCTATCAATCTCTTGAGTACGCCCCAATTCGTTGTTGGACCCATTTCGGAGACTTAGGCTCTCTTTCTCAAGAAGAGCTCAAGTCAACTCAACACAAACTAGTGTTTGCAACCACTAATTCAGAAATTAACCATGAAATTGGCCCAAATAACAAACACTCATAGTCAATTTAACCTTAAATTACAAGACCCATCAATTGCCCACACTAGGGTTGAGCCATAACCTAGCTATGCGGTCTAGCTACTCATATTAGAAGAAGAAAAGCAAGAAATAGATGAAGAGAAAGACATATTAATTAATTACTAATGTAAATACAAAGTCTCTACGATTAAAACTAAGTAAGAGTGCCCAAAATGGCTAAGAAAAGTCTTCTCACGAGCGCAGCTACTGTATTACAACGTCAGATACCCTAAAAATGGAAAGAGAATCTATTTATACTAAGCTGGAAAAACTGGACAAAATTGCCCCTGCGGGGTTAGTGCGGACCGCACAAAATGGTGTGCGGCCGCACTAGGCTCTTGAACTTGAAATTTCGACTCTCTGAACCCAGGCTCCGCGAACCGCACAGAATGGACTACGGCCGTGGAGGCTTTCAATGCGGTCTGGCAGAATGGACTGCGGCCGCGGAGGCTTTCAATGCGGTCCGCGCAGAATGGACTGCGGACCGCACAAGCTTCATCTTCTGAATGTGGCATCTCTCTGAATTTGGTTCTGCGGACCGCACAGAATGGTCGTGCGGCCGCGGTGCCTCAGTGTGGAACGCACAAAACCTTCCGCGGCCGCACTGCCTTGATGCCTGAAAATCTAACTCTCTGAATCTCCCTAGTGCGGACCGCACAAAGTGTAGTGCGGCCGCACTAGGCCTGTTTCTCCTGAGTTTTGTCTTGTCTTTGGTACTTGTGCAGGTTTCACTCCTTTTGAGCCGATCTTTGACATCTTGTCACTTTGTTGATCAAACCTGCAATCAAGCACAACTTATGAGCCTTTTGGGACTATTTTGTATGAATTTATAATCAAAGCATAAGCACAAAGGGGTATAAAATGCGTCAAAATCCCTAGTTATCACCTCCTGAGGCATCGACCTAGGAGTCCGAGTCCGATATGCAGAGCCGTTATCCCCATCTTTTCCCCGACTCAGGTACTTCCTTCTTCTGTCCGTTCGAGGACGAACGGTTGTTTTATAGGTGGAGAATGTGATGACCCAAAAGGTCATCACTTGTTTTAAATGAATTCTGCATTCCGAGGCCTTAAAAACCTCTTTTAGCTTCACCTCAAATTGCGTGCGCAGTCCGAGCGCGTAGCCGGAAAGTTTATATGTGAAGATCTGTGAAAATGATAAATTTTGACTATAAAATGAATTAATTTAACTTCGGTCAACGTTTTGGGTAAACGGACCCGGACACATGATTTGACGGTCCCGGAGGGTCCGTAGGAAAATATGGGACTTGGGCGTATGCCCGGAATCGAATTCCGAGGTCCCAAGCCCGAGAAATGAGTTTTTGAAGAAAATTGTTTTCTGAAATTGTTTAAAGGATTTGGAAATGAAATTTGATTAGAACATGTTGGTATCGGGCCCATATTTTGGTTCTGGCGCCCTGTACAGGTCTTATATATAATTTAAGATAATTCTGTGAAGTTTGGTAAGAAACAGAATCCATTTGACGTGATTCGGACCTCAAATGCAAATTTGATGTTTAAAGAAGTTCTGAGAAATTTCATTGATCTTGAGGTTTAATTCGATGTTCATGATGTTATTTTGGTGATTTGAGTACACGAATAAGTACGTAGGATGTTTTCGAGGTTATGTGTATATTTGGTTTGGAGCCCCGAGGGCTCGGGTGAGTTTTGGATAGGCCACGGGGTAAAATTTTGGACTTAAGGAATTGCAAGCCTGCAGGCTTCGCATTTCCCAACCTCCCTTCGCAATTCCCAAGTTCGCATTTCCCAACCTCCCTTCGCAATTCCCAAGTTCGCATTTCCCAACCTCCCTTCGCAATTCCCAAGTTCGCATTTCCCAGCCTCCCTTCGCAATTCCCAAGCCAGCAGAGGTCGGGGTTCGCAGTTCCCACATCTGAGACCTGCAACTTTTATACTTAGACGATTTTAAACCCATTTTTCACATTCTCTCAAAACATAAGTACACTTAGGCGATTCTTCAAGGATTTCTTCTTCTCCAAATCAATTATAAGTCGATTTTAACTAACTTCCTTCAATTCTTAACATCTTTTAACATGATTTCAACTTCAAATCAATGATTTTCTTGGGGAAAATTGGGTGTTTTGGTAGAACCTAGTTTTTTAAAAAATTAGGGATTTGGACCTCGATTTGAGGTCCGATTTCAAAACAATTATATATTTGAGTTCGTGGGGGAATGGGTGATCGGGTTTTGGTTCGAACCTCGGGGTTTGACCATGTGGGCCCGGGGGCAATTTTTGACTTTTTTGGGTAAAACTTTGGAAAACTCATTTTCATGCATTGGGGTTGATTCATTTAGCGTTTATTGATGTAATTAAGTAACTTATGACTAGATACGAGCGAATTGGTGGTGGAACCAAGGGGTAAAGCTATAATTGAATCGTGAATTGTGTTCGTGGCATCGATGTAAGTATTTGGTCTAACCATAGCTTGAGGGATTACGAGTTGTGTCTATTTGCTACGTGTTAATTGTGGAGTACGACGTATAGGCATGGTGACGAGTATCTATACGTTGGTGTCAAGCATGCCCGTGAGTCTTGTGTTATAAATTGTTATGACTCCGTTGTGGTTTTGTTGTGCCTCACATGTTATTATCATCATTGTTCCCTTGCCGGGATGTTTGTTGAGATATCATTGTTCCCTTGCCGGGATGTTTGTTTGATATTATTATTCCCTTGCCGGGATTCCTTGTGATTTTTCTTGGCTTGTATATGGGAGCAGGTGGTACGCCTACCACAAGATATAATGAAATGGGAGCGGGTGGTACGCCTACCACAAGACATAATGAAATGGGAGCGGTTGGTACGCGTACCACAAGATACATGAAATGGGAGCGGGTGGCACGCCTGCCACAAGATACATGAAATGAGAGCAGGTGGCGCGCCTGCCACGAGATACATGAAATGGGAGCGGGTGGCACGCCTGCCACAAGATATGAGAAATGAGATCGGGTTGCACGCCTGCAACAAGATGTGAAGAGAAAGTGAAATCTGCCTTTGTTTTTCTTTATTCTTGTTAGTGGTTGGATTTTGATTCCTTTATATTCTATTGATATCCTGTTTTTACCTGTTTTTCCCCGAAGCATGTTTCCCCCTCCCATCTTTACTTGTTTATTTTCGTATTTCTCTTCCGCTATATATATTTGAACTGCAAAGGTTTATTTGGTAGTCTGGTCCTAGCCTCGTCACTACTTCGCCGAGGTTAGGCTAGGCACTTACCAGCACATGGAGTCGGTTGTGCTCATACTACACTCTGCACACTTTTGTGCAGATCCCAGTGCTGTAGATTTCGAACAGTAGATCAGGTGGCTACCTTCAGTCCACGTGGAGATCCAAGGTAGACCTGCAGGCGTCCGCAGGCCCTAGCGTCTCCTCTATCTTCTATTCCCTGTTTCATTTTCTTTATTTCAGAAACAGTGTACTGTTATTTCTTCAGACTTTGTGTGTAGTGAATCTTAGACTGTTTGTGACACTGTGACACCAGGTTTTGGATGGTTAAGGCTTGAATAATTGTAATAGACATAGATTCTAGATATTTCATTATTTTCTTCCGCTTAATTTAACTTTTCGCTGTTTATACGTTATCGCTTTGTGTTTGATAAAAAGGAATAAATGGATAATGAAGTAATTAGTTTTAAAGAATTGGCTTGCCTAGCTCACATTAGTTGGCGTCATCACGACCCCCGAGGGTGGGAAATACGGGTCGTGACAAATAAACTATTACACCTTATTTATTATAAACCAAATAATTTCAAAATATTATTATTTATAGCTACCTTTTTTATTTTATAATAAAATAAATATTTATTTATACCTAGCATTGATGCATAAAATACACTAATTATGTTCTTTCTCTCTCTTCCTTCTCTCTCTTTGAGCAAAAAGGAACAAGATCGATTGTAGGTCCTTCTGGATTTAGAACTGATGGACAGATCGATAGTAGGTCCTTTTGGATTAATTATGTTTCCCCACTCTCTACTCCATCGGCAATTCCTCTGGTCTACCCTAGATTGATAGCCATTCACGAACTCGATACAGAGGTACGGACATGTATTTATGGATTTGCTTTCCTTTTTTCTTTTGCCTTTCTAAGTCAACTTGGTAGTTTTATTCATTTTCTTGCTTCATTTTGAACATTATTTTAGGATTACATTTCTTACATCTCGTTCTGTATTTGAACTTGCAGGAGAATGACGATTCTCTTATTCCTCCTCCTATTCCACTTTCCAGTATTTTGCTTGGCCGGAGAAAGCCGTCTTCGGCGAACTTTTTTCTTTTTTTTGCTATTTAGTCACATTCAATGATAAAAAAATATTGTATTCTGTACAAATACACTCAAATACATTGTATTTTCTTATAAATACATTATTTTTTCGCCTGTATTTATGTATTCTGAAGATCTGTATTTTATTAATACAGCCGAATATCACTGTGTTTTGTGATTTTTTATTGTTTGAATACAATCGAATTGAATACGGTGAATTGATACAATGTATAATACTAAATAATGAATATATGTGAATTGAATACAATGTATACAGTCGAATTGAATAGAACAGTATACACCCTATTTTCTTATTTTTGTTGTTTGAATACAATTGAATTCTAATATAGTGAAATTGAATACAACTCAATATTACGCTTTCTTAAACACTCGTAATCACTATTTTTTAGGCGGATTACCTCACTTTATTTATGAATACAATCGTGCGAATAGATGGAATACATAATTAAACAGATGTAATCCCTGTTTTTTACCTCACTGTATTTATAAATACAGTCCAGTGAATACATGGGATACAATACAATAGCAGCGAAATTTATGTAGAATTGATTTTGTTGAGTTAAATTAGGAGTGATACACGCTAATTGATCTCTTTCCGTTATTAAACAGCTGGACTCCTTTATTTTTTAGGCGAATTCCGTTTCTGTATTCATGAATACATTAGCGCGAATGATTTATTCCGCTACTTTAAAGTATGAAGAAACACTTCTTACTTGTAGCTTTCTTCGTCTTTCTATATATTGATCCTGCACTTCAAATCACAACTTACAAAACTCAGCAAATGATTTTTGTCCGAATTTTGGAAGAAACCTATAACTAACAATTGATTCATAATAAAACAATTTATTATGAAACAATCCTCAGTTATAGGTTTTTTCTTCCAAATAATTATTTACATTTTATAATTAATTTAATACGTAATAATATTTGTAATTTTTTTTTTAAGTTCTACGTGTTCTACTTATGGCAGTGAGCATATAAAAGAAATCAAGAAGAGCAATCCTCGTCTATCCAGACATCAAGTGGATCGGATTCACAATGAAAAATTTCACATATGGTTTAGAAAACACGTAATTATGAACCAAGTAATTTATTCCAAAAATATTATTGGAGTTGTAATGATATCTCTTTTCAATCATATCTTTAATTTTAATTGACAGGTTGAGAAGATACATATGGCCGGTGAGCAAATATCTGAAAAAATTCAATATTTAGCTATTGGTCCATCAAAACAAGCAAAAAGGATGACTGGATATATAAGTAACAGGATTAGATACTTAACAAAGTCTCGTGATGCCCAGCGTAAAACTCAAAATAGTGGAATTATGGTAAAGGCTACAACTCAAAGTTATGCAAGCGCAAGAGAGAAAAATCCATATTGGCAGAAATCTCTTTTTATGGGGTCCTGACAAGCATAATTGAGTTTTATTATTCCAAGAAGTTCAAATTTGTGTTGTTTAGCTGTCAATGGGCGGACAATAACAAGGGGCTTATCGAGAAAGATGATTATGGATTTACTCTTGTGAATTTTAATCATGTGCTTTACACGAGGCATCAATTATAAAATGAACCTTTCATCTTTGCTTCTCAAGTTCGACAGGTGTTTTATGTCCATCATCCAATGGCAGAGGAGTGGCAAATTGTTGTTAAACTTAAGCCAAGAGGTTTTTACGATTTAGGTGAAAACACACAAGCAACTAGGAATATGGACGGTCATATGGAATTGTGGCCTGAGCAACAACTAGATGATACTACATTTGAAAGTGAAGAAGATATTGAATTGGTTAGGGAAGGAGTGCCAAAGACTACAAACCTAACCCCTCCCTCCTCCTCCTTTGTCATTTTGTTTGCATTTCTTTGAACTAAATTTAATACACTACACATAAGACACAAAATACAGAAACGATGGGTTATACCATCTCAAATTATTAATCTGACTCCAAATTTATCATGCCATAATCCAAAATTGCTGATTTTTACTAGTATGAATGCACCTCCCTTTTATCTTTGATTATTTACAGGTTTCAATGAGAGTAAAGAACAATCTAAACGACTAAGGAGTCCCACTATGATGCACTCAGGATGGGGAAATGATGGTGGCAGTTTACATGTTGAGTTGAATGAACATGGCCAACCAATTGGACCAGAAGCATCTAGATTGAGTTCTAAACTTGGTGTCATAGCACGAAATGGTATCCTAGCGCCATTGAATTATAAAGATTGGAGGCTTGTGCCAAAGATGTTCAAGGATATAATATGGGCTCATATTAAGGTGCTTAGTACTAAATCAAAAATTACATACTAAAAGATTTTTATTTTTATATTATTCTATATAAATAAGTTATGCTAAATATGTGTGTAGGGAAATACTGATGCAACTGATGATATGAGACGCATGTTGATGATATCAGTTGGATCTAAATGGAAAGAATGGAAGCATGAAGCAAAAAGTTGTGGCTGTGAACCGTATGGTACTGATATTGAGCGCTAGCTCATCGTCCAAATAGGGTTGAAGAATATCAGTGGCGTTCATTAGTTCATTATTGGAGCTCAAATGCTGCAAAGGTATTCCAGGATATCAAGCATTTTCTTCTGTTGCACCTTAGGCCTATAGCATTCTTGTCACTGGATCTTTTGAACTTTTTTTTTTTATTTTTTATTATTTTTTTGCGATGAATCGTGTCTATCCTCTAATATAATATTGTAATTATCTTTTGTAGGAAAAGAGCAAGAAGAACAAAAAGCCGAAAGAAGTTGACTATGCCACACACATCAGGAAGAAAAAGTCATTTTCAAATTATAGATCATGTATGACATAATCGTTCTCTACTATCTTCAATTATGTACTAGTTTTTATTTTCTTGAATACTTTACTATAATTTTTTACTATTTAATACAGATGACAGAGAAGAATGGCATAAAACCAACTCGTATTGAGGTGTTTAAAGAAACACATTCAAGAAAGAATGATCAACCAGTAAATGAGAAAGCTGGAGAAGTTATGGTAAATTCTCATTCTTTATAAATAAAAAGGTACTGTCATTTGCTTACAAGATTTTGTTAACTTGTTTTTGCTTTCCGTTCTTTCAAAAAGAAAGAAATGGATGAACTTTCTAAGGTGTATCCTGAGTGAAATGTCCCTAGAAGTGCTCCTAATGATGTGTATGCACAAATTATGGGATCAGACACTCATGGGATTGTTCGAACTCTAGGGAAAGGAGCAGCTCCAAGTTTTGTTTATGGCCCAGTATATAAACGATCCAAAGCTGAGCAAAGAGATTTTGATGCAAGGGTTGAGATAGAAGTTCAAAAAGCTACCACGGCTATCCAAGCTGATATGGAGAAAAAGTTGGCAAAAGCAAAGGAAGAAATGAAAGCAACAATAGATGATAAAGTGAAGGCAGGAGTCCGAGCATATCTAGAGAGTATGGGTATTACAATTGGCTCAAATAGTAAATCAATCAGTAATGAGCAGGTAAATAGCTATACGCTCATTCACAAAAAATTTTCACTTAAAGTTAGTATTGCTATATATTTTTCTTTTAATTATAATAATCTCCCTCTTTGTGATAGGTTTCTGATAACTCACTTGAAGATCGCCAACAATCATTATCACCGGTTTCAATTGTTCACAAAAATAAAGTGAGTTTTAGATCAAAGTTGTGAGTTAATTGTCCAGGTGTTATGATCTCGTTTTTTGAGCAAAATATGTGGGAGTGTCTTGATCAAAGTGATGAAAATAGGAGCCAGAAAGTCTATTGGCAGAGCATATGATGGTGACCTTATATTTTTTCAGATATAAGTAGGATAATTTTTGGCCTAGCTTACAAATATGAGAGTTATAAGTAGGATAATTTTGGATGGCTTATTTCTTTCTGAATTTTGCCTCTTCTGCTCTGGTTTGGCTTGGTGAAAATTCTGTCACTATATGGTTGAAGTTGCTTAATCATAGCTACTTTATTTTAATTGATATTCACTTGTCTGTTAGTATTTTAGAATTGATGGGTCTGTGCTGGATGATATCTTTGTGATTTGTGAATAATAGAGCTTACAATTTTAAAGAACTTTTACAATGCTGTCAAAGAAGGAAATTTAGTATAAAAGTGCTATCATATGTTTCCAGTGTTGCCTCTAGACTTTTGCTTGTAATTCAAAGTTCTTATGTTGTTTTTGTAGAAGTTGCTACATTTCGGGGATACATAAGCTTTGTCTTGTTGATTATATCTTGTACACTACACTCAGTTTTGAATTCTATAAACTATCAAAGTAACCTTTTTAATATTCTTTCTCGGGTTGACAAAATTAAGAAGACCGAAACTAATGAACTTGGGACCCAAAAAAAGAAGTGGGTAAGTTTGGAAAACATGCAAGCCACTTCATTTTTTTTAGTTTTTTTACATAGTTGTAATTCTATTTTATGTGATTCTTTTAGAGCTTCTGAAGAATATAAGATCAATTATTGGAAAGGAATACTTGGCTAGTGGAAAGATGGATCCATAAAGCCTTGTTGCAGAATTTATTCTAGAAGTTAAAATTACTTTATCTTTTATGATTTAGTTAGAGTTAAATTTTATTTGAGATATAACAGGTCATTTGATTTGAACGTCTAACTTGTAAGGAGAACCTCTATTATCTCAGTACTATGTTCTTTGAATATAACGTCTAAAGACATTTCCTATTTCATATTTGTTACATTGTGTTCAAAGGTTGATATTTATGAATATACAAATTAAATATATTTGAGTCATGACGAAAAAGTTAAATAAAAGATTATTATTCCTATATTAGAAAATTTGATATGGAAATTTTAATGTGATATTTCACAAGATTTTAAAAAAATGTCACTAAATTACTTGACATTCACTTAAATGTCATAAAATTCTTATTGACATTTACTAAAATGTCACAAATTATAATGCGACATTTTTTAAAAACATTGAATAAATGTCACAATTTATTTACCAACATTATTTTAAATGTCAGCAATTTATGTGATCTTTCAAAAAATGTCATAAATAAATGTCGTAAATTTTGTACCGACATTTATCTAAATGTCGGAAAATTCCCAACCCCAAAATTTATGACATTTGATACAAATGTAAATTAAATATCGATAAATCAATTTTACGACATTTACGCAGCATTATATAACATTTATTTAATGTTGTCGTATCTCTACTTTCTTGTAGTGAGCCATTTAGTATAAGTATATTTGTCTTTAGAAAAGCAAGTTCATCGATTCAAGGTAATTAAACTGTAAAATAATTTTAGGTAAGAAAAGATATTTTCTAAAACAATACGATTTCTTGTCATGCCCTAGTCAGAGGGAAATGTCCAAGAAACTCACTTTAGGAAAAAATAAGAAAAAGAAAAAGACAAGCAAGGAGAAAGAGGGAAGAAGATAGATGTCTACATGTTGAGATTAAAAGGAGTAGCATGTTGGGCAGTTAAAATATCATGGTATAGACAGTTTTCACACTGGTCAATGAAAAATGGGGATTTTACATAACTGTCACAGTTTAAAAGAAATATAACAAATTTTTAGCATTAAATTCAATATTACAGATATGGCAGAAAAATATTTATATTTGTAGCACACAGTTCCATTAAAATAGAAATATTAACTATTAATCCCTAAACATAAGAAATTTGAATGGAAAGTTAATAATTATTTGTACAAAAATCATGTCTTTTTCTCTCTCTTTATCTATTAGCTTTCCTTCTTTTTCTTCATCTTCTTAGTTTTGTTTTCTACCGAAGCCAATATATTTTTTAAATTTGTTCCATTCATTTTATTTTTAGTTATCTTTCTTAAGTTTTTCTCTTACTTCTTTCTTCCTTTCTTAATATAAAGCTCTTATTTCGATAATAATATACGTTAATATATACAATACATATATATAAAAATATACTTTGAATTAACACATATAAAATATACAAAACAAATACATAAAAAATACATCTTCAATTAAGATGACACTTAGACATGTGAAATATACATAAAAATATATATCTTAAATTTAATTAAGATGGTATATAAATATACAAAAAATTTATATATATATATATATATATATAATGACACTTGACATATAAAATATAATATACATTAAAAATACCGCTTAAAATAAGATAGCACTTCACAAATAAATATACAAAAAATATATACATAAATATACATTTTGAATTAAAGTGATACCTGATATACAGAGTATAAAAGATGATCAATACATCTTGATTTAGGTGGCATTGAGATATGCAGCAACTTTTCAAAATATGGAGTGAAGAAGATGAATATATGGAGTGAAGAAGATGAATGCTGTAAAGGGAAAATGAAGATGGACAAAAAAAAAGTACTTCCCGTGATTAGTGAGTGAGTTAACTTATTAGATGTTGAGCTTAATTTTTATAATGTGCCATTAATGAAAAAAAAGTGCTCTTTATGGAATAAACAATAAATGGTGCTATTTTTATAAATAATAGTTAAAAAAGGATCAAGCATGTAAAAAACCTCATGAAAAATAGCCAGCGTTTATAGTCAATGAAAAATAGCCACTATTTTGCTGCAACAGGGACTGGTCCAGTATAATATACGGGAGTTCTGGTGCATTTGTGTACGAACTCCAGCATATTATGCTGGACCGGTATACTTTGCTAACTCCTGTAAAATTTGCGGGAGACTGGAGCACCAGTGCTCCAAACTCCAGTATATTATACTGGACAATTATACTTGCTGGAACTCCCATAAAATTTGCGGGAGTTCCAGCATAGTTATCCTATAACTCCCGTAAAATTTACGGGAGTTCAAGCATACTTATGCTGGAACTCCCGTAAAATTTGCGGGCGTATTTTTCCGGATTTTGAACAGTTTTCACTCAGATTTAAAGTGGCTAAATTTCGATGACTTTTGAAACTTGGCTATTTTTCAACGACCAGTGGTAAATCTGGCTATTTTTGAATTTCTCCCTGCTGGGCAGTGTATTTGGGCCGATATCAAGCTAACCTTTGGGCCTCCGTAGGTATGGGCCTGGTCAATAGCACGGTATAGCCAGTTTTCGGACTGGTCAATCAAAAATAGCCAGCGTTTACCAAGTCAATGAAAAATAACCACTATTTTGCTGCAATAAAGACCGGTACAGCATAATATACTGGAGTTCGGTGCACTTGTGTATGAACTCCAGCATATTATGCTGGACCGGTATACTTTGCTAGCTCTAGTATAATATACTGGAGACTGGAGCACCCGTGCTCCAAACTCCAGTATATTATACTGGATCAATATACTTGCTGGAACTCCAGTATATTATGTTGGAGTTCTAGTGTACTTATGCTGGAACTCCATCATATTATGCTGGAGTTCGAGCATACTTATTCTGGAACTCCAGTATAATATGCTGGAGTTCAACTATACTTATGCTGGAACTCCAGCATAATATACTGGAGTATTTTCCGGGTTTTGAACAGTGATTTCGCTCAGATTTATCTTTATATAAAAAGTGGCTAAATTTCGATTACTTTTAAAATTGGGCTATTTTTGAACGACCAGTTGTAAATCTGGCTATTTTTAAAATTTAGATTCACAGCAGTCCTAACTGGAGAAATTCAAAATCTGGCTATTTTTACCAGCTAACTAGTAGTAGCTATTAGTAGAAATACTGGAGTTATATTTTTTCTTAAAACAACAAAAGTTCTCTTTGTCAATGCCCATTAAAACTGTAACTGGAAACGGATTAGGTTGCTCACTCTGTTAGTATAAATGAATAATCTTTGATAGAAAGTAAAGATTAGGTTGATCACGAGTTTTTCTCAAAAAGGCTAAAATGTCTCTATATCTGGTCTATAAATTGACACACTTAATTCTGCAAAGTCCATTTGAAGTATGAAGAAACAATTCTTACTTATAGCTTTCTTCGTCTTTCTTCAAATCAAAACTTACAAAACTCAGCAAATGATTTTTGTCCGAATTTTGGAAGAAACCTATAACTAGCAATTGATTCATAATATAAAACAATTTATTATGAAACAATTCTTAGTTATAGGTTTTTTCTTCCAAAAACCACTGACCATTTCCTCTTTCTCAAGCCTCCAGAAGATCTCTTCTACACATTGCAATTGGTATAAATACATCTACTTTTTCTCGGCCGTGTTAAAATGAAAATCAAAACTGAAGGAGAATGATATCATTTCAATTAAATGTTGTTCATTTCCTTTCTATACATTTTATATCATTTCTGGCCAAAAAGAAGAAAAAGACTTGAGAAATAATGATTGAACAAGATGATCAAAAATGGCTACTTCATTGCTAGTTCTAGCATGTCATATAGTCACTGCAAAACTTTAGCTAGTTTGTGCTAGTGTTGCAAAATGCAGCTTCATAAACTGCCTCTATCGGCCATCATAAAGAATAAATTGTCTTTTCTTGTTTTATCACTTTTTGATGATAATAATCCTTCATCTTTTAGTGATAAGTACCTCCTAAAATTTCAGAACCAGCCTGAGAATCCCTCTTATTCTCTTCTCCTTCATCTTCTTTTACCTCCCTTTTGCTGCTTCCACCATGGCTACTGTCTTTAACTGATGAAGATTTTATGTCAGTCTCTTCTTTATCCGGCACCAACTGGCTCAGTTTCTTGATTTCTTTATCTTTCCCCCACAAGACAACATATAGTCCACACACTATCACAATTGATCCAAGCACACTACAATATACAACATTACAACTCAACTAGTTAGACTTTGTTATCGATTATATGAACACTCAATAACTAAGCATTGCGAAGAAGTGGCCGATAAAGGAGTAGGAAAGCGGAAAAAGCATATACCTTCCGAGGTACAACTTTTCTTCCAAGAACAAGTATCCAGAAATTGCCACCATCACAAGCATCAAAGGGTTAAAAACGGATACATATACTGGACCTTTCATACGGACTACCCATGCGATGATGGTAAAAAGTACTCCAGAACAAAAAATCCCCTGAAACACAACTTCAACAGTGTGAGAAAATCATTTCTGCTTCAATTTACAAAGAAAAGAAATGATTTATTCTCATTAGTACATACTGTATATGCTGAAGCAAGAAGTCGAACGTTCCACCCTAATTTCCATTCCTTCCAATCTCTTTCCACAACTACTGCAACAACAAAACATTGAACTGCTGCCATTACATTCAGTAGAGCAGTGAATGAGTAAGGACATGGATATCGCTGAGCTGCCTTAGCCTGTATATACAGAAATACAAACTATTGTTTTAGAAGCTTCATCTTTAACTAAATAGAATTACAGGTACCTTGAATTGATTAAAATTCGAATTTTTGGTATTTATTGAATTACTACATCCCTCCTATATTATTGTGAACACATTTTTGACAATGGTTAACTTATAACAAAACTTTTTTACTAAAGGCGGTGTTTCGGCCAGCTTAATGTGCGTCTCGACTATTCCACCAGCTACCTCCCACCAACACAGACTTATCGCGTAAATGAACTATAACTTTAAAACATTACAAAATGATTTTGTCTTAAAAAACTACGTATTACATACGAAACGAGACAGTAATATAAATGACAGTTCCAAGCATCATTGTTTATCAGTAACTCACCTGAACAATCAACAACAGTGCATAGCAAGTACAACCAGCTAGGGCAAGAAGAGCCCCTGCTAAAGGTTTACTTTCTCCCTTATGATGTGTGGAATGCAACAGGTTAATGTTTGTTTTCCCTATATTTATCTCTGGCCCTTTGTATAGTGTTAGGAGCATTGCTCCACTGATGCAAACGAGTGTCCCCAATACCTTTGCTTTACCTGCTGGTGTTTTCAAGCCCAACTTTTCTAACCTGGAGCAATACAGAATGTGTATACTACCTCATTTGTTTTTGGAAATTTATGAAACTAAACTCACAAAAATACCTCAATATGATGGCAACAACAAATGTTATGGCAGGAATGAGATTGAACATGGCTGAGACAAAAGTTGCTGATGTGTAGACCAAGCTTTGTAGGTACATGTTTTGTCCTAATGAACCCCTGCAACAGAAACCTCTTCACTACAATCTCTTATCAAATTGCCAAAATTTTGGCAAAAAATTCATTTACACTACATAATTTTCAGTCAAGAATAAAAAATCAAGAAATCTATGAGAAAGCACTGTTTCATACTTCAACTGGACTTTGAAGAAATAGGGGTGTCAAGTTATATAGTAAAGAAAATAGTGTAAAAAGAGCATGGCGAAGAAATCAGTAGTAAAGATAGAACAACTTGCCCAAGTAGACCACAAAGAAATCCTTGAAATATAACCATCTTTGTTAACTTGGCTCTTTTTCCCCTGAAAATAGAAATGAGAACCATTTGTAAGAAACTCAAAGCTCAAGAAAGCAAGCATAAATTTCATGTCTTCAAGAATCTATATTAGACATTAGAAAAACTCTACCTGGCTAAAATACAAAGATAAATCCCACAAAAATCAGGATTTCCCAGTTCTGTTTTCCTTTATTTATTATTGAAAAAAATTAAATTCACTGACAAACTTGAGAATTAAAGATTGGACCTTTCAATAAAGAATGCAAGAGGGACCATGAATACAGAGGCGAAGAGACAACGATAGAAGATCAAAATGCTAAAATTCATCCCATCGCTGGTGGCAAGTTTGAACACAATATTCATTCCAGCAAGTATTATCTGCCCTAAAATCATAAGCAAAAGAGGCCTCATCTCATGCACCACGTTGCATATATTTTCCATGCTAGCCATTATTAATCTTTTCTGCTCTTTCCCTTTTCCAAAAAAAGATGATAATGTTTAATTTCTTGAAGAGGAATAGACAAAACAAGATAGCAAGAAAGTAAAAGAAGGGCTTAATTTTATAATCCTTCTCTTCTTCTTACGTTCTTGTTTTGCATGCAGAGATAGAGGCTAGAGGGGATGATGAAAATCAAAGATTCAAAGATTTTGTATAGGGAAAATGTTTAGAAGAGATTTTTGGCTTTTGGGGGGTGAGAGAAAATGGTGAGTAGTAGTACTTGGTAAAAATTTGTTGTAGAAAATCACGCGACTTGGGGCAAAAGAAGCGAGAAAAAAGCATACACATGTATGGAGATGATGAATACTTATCTAGATATATGTACAAAAAGCTAGCTATTTTCCTAACTGTCATATTTATAGTGTTAATAATTGTAACCTGATTGAATGAGCAAAGACACAGGTAGAAAAGGTAGAAACCAGGTAAGTAAACAAGTCGATGCCAGTCCACAGGCCCCTCTTTTTCAATTTAACAAAAATGAATGTGTCCCTTAAATTTTATTTTTAACATAAATTTTAAGTATTGATTATTCCTCAAATTTATTCATTATGACAATGACTTTCAAACTAAAATTGACTTTAAGTGATTTTTACTAAATTGAAGAAATACAAGTTAAATCAAACATTACTTGCTAATGTCCATTTCATATTTTCTGTATTATCTATCACGTGTACAAGGAACTTAATAATAGGAACCACAAGTAGATAACAAAATAAATAGAACAAAAAAGTTAATATTATTAGCAATAGTTTGTGCAAGAATATTAAACACAACTACACCAATAAAGTTGTCCGTATGGAGAGGACAATGCTCCAGAATAAAGTAGTTTTGATTCTGATAATGATACCTACACATTACAGGATCTATTACTTATATAATAGACTGACCGTAACTACTGCATAACCAATTAGGATAAAGATAAATAACTTCTAATAACCATAATAAAACTGCAAAACAGATAACTTCCAATAAACTTCTAATAACTGAAAGCTCCAGGAATTATCTTCTCCTAAATTTCTTTGCTTCTTCTGGAAGATACGTGGCTTATCAGTACACCCCTCCTGGAAAGACGACTTGACCTCAAGGCGAAGTTCGAGAAATTGTGCCCACATCAGTAGGAAACATGTCATTTTTGTTGTTATCATTCACAATTTGTGTGTCGTTCTTTTCTTGCATCAACTCCAGATGAGCAAAAGTCCCAGGTTTGCAGCAATGACCAGGGCTAAACTTTTCTCCACAACGATAGCAAAGGCCTTTGTCTCGTCGAATTTGATGTTCAGGAGTCAACGGTTTGGAAGTGATGGTGGTTGAAAAGGACGTGTAACTGGATGGCGGGATGACAGAAAATCGAAAGATTCTCGAGTGACTGGAGATGATGTCCCAACCGAAGGAGTCGTGATACAAAAGGCAAAGTGGGTGCCTTACTGGACCGATTAGGTCCCTGTATTCCTTCATCTTCTAAAGCCAGGCTCATTGCCTTGTACACAGATCAATGTTTGTGAATCCTAATGTCCACACGAAGGTCTTTGATGGGGTTACAGTACCTTAGCTTTATGTTTTGATGATCTAACAAACTTACTATCCAAGAACTAGATAAGGAACCTAACACACTTGGTTCACAACTAAAATCAACGGACTTCAGCTTATGAGAGTTGCTATGACTTCAGAAGATAGAGAATCAACACAGGGACCTGATACCCTTGTGTTTCCCTGACAGCAGTACGAAGTCAACTATCTACAGCTGGAAAGTGACTGCCTGCATTGTGCACAGAAACAGTGCAGCACAGTTCTGCAGCCACTTCTCATTTGACCTACCAAGTGATTACATCATTCAACTGATGTCATCCATGTTGTATTAACATTAAACATTACAACAAAACATCACTTGAACACTTGAGAATTCATTCAAGCACTCCAACCGTTTTGCCTGCCAAGCATTCAATTCTCAAGTGCATCAAGAACAAAGAACAACACCACTACGGACCAGTTCCTACAGCAAGTATTTTGTATGTCCTTAGTTGAGTTGTAACTTTGTAATTGTTTTTCATTGTAATTCCTTCTTTGCTTATCTAGAAGCGTGATTTAGGAACCCCTTGTAAACCATAAACCTTTAGTGTTTGTGTCGTGACTAGAGTTAGTCATGAGTTGAAGTCTTTGTAATAGGTGTATTGCAAAGTGGCTTGTAATAGGTGTATTACAAGTTAGTGAAGGATTAAGAGTTTAATTTCTAGATTGCATAGGTTGTAATCTAAAGTTTCTCATAGTGAAGTTGAAATCCTACCAGTGTAGGTCATGGTTTTTTATCCCCTTGAGCAGGGAATTTTCCACGTAAAAACTCCCTGTTCTTTTTACTTACTGTTATATTAGCATTCTCAGTGGAAACTCATATAGGACATGGTCTCTATATAGTTTGGTGGACTTATATATTCTATCAATTGGTATCAGAGCGGGTTCTTTCTACCAGGTTAACACCTAGGAAGGATCCTCATGGCTCCTCCACCAAATTTTGAAGAAGGTCAGTCTACGTATAGACCACCCATGTTCATTGGGCAATACTATGGGTGGTGGAAGACAAGAATGCATGACTTCATCATGGCAGAAGATTCTGAGCTGTGGGATGTTATTTGTGATGGTCCTTATGTCCCAACGAAGAAGGTTGGAGACCCTCCTAAGACGATGCCTAAAACCAGGAAAGAATACAATGACGCAGATAGGAAAGCTGTTGAGAAAAAATTTCGTGCTAAGAAAATTTTGTTGTGTGGCATAGGACCTGATGAATACAATAGGATCGCAGCCTGTCAATCTGCCAAGGATATATGGGAAGCTTTGCAAACAACTCACGAGGGAACCACTCAAGTAAAGCAATCTAAGATTGACATGCTCACCACTGAGTATGAACTCTTCAGAATGAAGGACGATGAATCCATTCAAGACATGCACACAAGATTCACTTCCATCATAAATGAGTTACACTCGCTTGGTGAAATTATTCCTAGGAACAAGCTCGTGAGGAAAATTCTCAGTGTCCTGCGCAGCTCATGGGAAAGTACGGTGAATGCCATTACTGAAGCAAAGGATTTGCAAGAGCTGACCATAGATGAGCTAGTCAGAAATCTGAAAACCTACGAAATGAAGAAGAAGAAGGACATTGATAGAAGAGAACCAAAGAAGAAAAAGAACCTGGTACTCAAAGCTGAAAGCAATGACTCAAGTGAGGAGGACAATGACATGGCTTATTTAACCAAAAGGTTTCACTACAACATAAATGGCTTTTAGCGATAATTATTTAATGGCAATGAGATAATTGCCGCAAATTAGTTTTCGGAAATCAAATATTCGCGGCAGATGTAGAATAGCCAGGATAAGTTACTCTTTACCGGCAATTTAAAAGAAACAGCCAGTAAAGATTATACAACTTACGGGGAAGCAAATTTTGTTAATTCATTTTCCTTCCACTGTCTTTTTCCGTAAAAAAGTGTGTGGTTAATAAAGCAAATACAAAAACTCAATTTCAAGGAAGAACCCTAATCATCCACAAGGCCCAACTTATTTCTCTCTCTAATCTTGCTATCCTCTCTCGCTAGACCTGATTTGAAACAATCAATATCTGTTGTCACAGTTCCGTCAGTCCCCCCCTTCCCGCTCGCACAATCGTCCGCACTTTCGAGGTAAGCTCGGCTACGTTTAGAACTTAGAACTTTTGTGTTATTGTTTGATGAACATTTAAAGCATTAGATCTGTTTTTTGAAATATTCAAATTTCAAATCCCTAAATTCAAATGGATTGCCATACTTCAATTTTACCAAAATTTAATTGGAAACATTTTTTCTCTAGAGGTGTTGGTTTAAACGAATGTTTATCTTCTCTTGATTTTTTCTTTAAATTGCACCTCAATTTGTTATGTTTTTCTTCTTTCCTGCCTTATAACTTGTATTTGAAGTGATTCAAAGCCCATTTTTCTCTGGTTTGGTTGCTTAGCCTTTTATCGAGCGTCTTACACTAGCAAAGTATGTTTCGATTGGGATTAAGGTATGAACTTACAACTTTTTGCTTAATATTAAGACTATTTTTAGTTCGACTGATGGTTATTGACGAGAATAATTATTCTTATGGTTATGTTAGTTTTGATACTATTTTCTTTACTTCTATCACAAATTTGCTGAATTTTTAGTGCTCATTATGATTTACTACTGAGAGAATTTGTATGTATGTAACTACTGCTAAAAAGAAAAGATACTTCAGTTTGTCTTAAAAGTCGAGGGAAAAAAACTAGAGGATCACAAGTAATAGTTAAATTTAAATCTAGACATAGCTAGAACATAATAGGTGAGCAGTATTAGTTCGAATTTCTGATGTTGTAGTTTTCCTTTTTGCAACTTTTCTAATTTATTTTTGCTTGGTTAGTCTATGACCAATATTTTTATTGCAAAAGAATAAAAAGATTGGGTGCAAGAAATGTGTTGGTAGATGTTAGATATCTTATTCCTTTTTTTGGATTCAAATACTTCTTCTCTGGCTTCTTTATTTCTTAATTCATGTGCAAAGTGCCGATGCCCCCCTCCCTTACATAAATTTCATGCTATGGTATGCTGCACCAGGGCATTAGCAATGACAACTTCTAGATGTGGCAAATGACGACACTAAAACTATAAGATATAACAAAAGCTTTTCTATTATCTTATGTTGTTCCGAATGCAAATGATATGTGTCTTGTCAGCGTATATCGATCATTACACTAACAATACAAAATTCTAATTGACGATAGTAGTTGTAATTGAGATTACTCATGGCAAAAATGGTACTGAAGCTTTAGTTAGATATTATGCTGTCAACCCCAATATAGAGGTACTTTTATGACCTGTGTGTTGTGAAAATTGTATGTTTAGCGCACAAAGCTACTTTGGTGGACATTTCTATCTCCTATTAATTTCAAACCTTTTTATTGTCAAGTTACTTCCCAAGCATTGCAAGTTAAACTCAACTAGTTCCTGAATCCTAACTATTGCAAATTATAAAACTGAAATTATGGATATAACTGGTAAAGATTGAGATGGATTTTCTTGTTCATTGGATAATCTTAGGTGTAAGTAGTTTGATTTATATTGCCCATTCATACATACGTTTATTAATCAGAATTTTCTTGTGCTAGATCTAGAGATCCATAAGATCACATGAAACTATATTGCTTTGCCACATTTATTTAATGACCTCCAAGTTAAGTGGTGGCTCCCTTTGATTAATATTCAATTCCATGGTGCGTACCTACAATAATGTGGAATGCGGATTACATATAGTACTCATCTTCTTCTTTTTTTTTGAAGAATATTTAATGTCACAAGTTCTCTAAGCGAATGTCATCATTACTTTACATGAGTTTTATGATAGTAATAGTTTGTGTTACACTAAGAACTGTGAAAGAATGGCTCTCCATATAATTGTCAGGAATGCCGCTGAAACTTGTTATTTAAAAAATTGAGCGTAAATTTCTAATATCATAACATTTATTGGATAGAACTAGTGAAAAAAATATTTTCCGCAATATATTTTTGCTTCTTGACAGATTAATCTAAAACTGTCTCCAAATGCCCTCATTCTTTATGTTAGGTGCAAGAGCTAAAGATGATAAAGTTGCTTCTTCAGGATATCACTGGTGTTCATTGTCAAGATTTAATAACATAAATCTTGAAGACTTCACTGTGAAAGTAAAGGTTAGGAGTATCTTGACCTACTCTTTCTATCAAGTCTAGAGGCGGATCCAGGATTTAAATCCTATGGGTTCAATTTTTAGGTTTTTAGTATTGAACCCATTATATTTTTAAAGTTATGGGCTCATATATACTATTTTTGCAATTTTAATGACTTTTTACATATAATTTTTTACTTCACGTCGAAAGTTATGGGTTTAGTTGAACTTGTAGGTCATACACTGCATCCTACATCCGCCTCTGATCAAGTCGTTAATTAAAGATCATATTGATGTGCATGGTTATTGTGTTATTTTAATTCTGTAATTTTTGTATTGATTAACATCAATTACATGTCTTGAAAATCTGAAAGTTGATATTCTGTTCATATTTTAAGTGTAATACGAGGCATTAAGAAGAAAGCAATATTACGTATTGAATGGAACATGAATTCTCAAATTTGTTTTAACATGTGAATAAAATTTCTATATGCTAGATGAAAGCGGAATTTTCCCCCTTTTCATTTAAGGTACTTCTTCTTTGATTTTTTTTCCTATACATGTTTTGACTCGTCTCCTTATAATTTATTGATTCTACTTCTAGTTAGTAGTTAGTCCTTTAAATAAATATATATGCATTAGAAGCATTAAAATTCTCTAGAGCATAGAGGCTCTGTATTGTAGAGGCCCCATTTTAGATTCTCTAACCTTTTGGAAAATTATTAGGAAATAAATTTGATGTCTTTGCTGCCCTTAAAATGAAAGACCTACGAAATTTACTGTTCTGTCTCTATTTAGTAGTCCTAAACTGGAAAACAATTCACATCAATTCAGAAAAATAGTTTGCTTCTTTTAAGAACTCAAAGAGTCATTTTATCTAATACTAGTTTCGTTTCTTCTGAATTATAGACCGGCTAGATATTGAATTTATCTGAAAAGCGTAAAGCACAAGTTGTAGATTTATCGTTTGACCCTTCTATTGACTGATATAGGTGAAGTTAGCAAGGCTACAGTTCATATAGATTATAGAAGCTCATAAGATCGGAAAGTTCTCTAGAAGTTGCGGAGGGACTTGGTCCCCTCGCAAAACCCTTATGCATACCTCTTTGATCCTCTGCTTAAGATAGGAATATCCTTCTAATGTCATGAACCGGAAGGTTCCACCAAACCTTACACTTGCAGGGATTACATTTCCAGCTTGACCACCATCTACAAAGGTAACAGAGACAACCTGCATATAATTGCAAATCAACAGGGATCTTTAGACCATTCTACTTGGAATTTAGGATTCTAAACAAAAAGCAGACTATATTGTAACTAAATGGAAACAGAGCGATAAATACCCTAGGCTCTAGAGGATAAGTTTCTCGAGAAATGAGTTGTTGGAGTGCAAGAACTGCCATAGAAGCAGCCAACATTGGATCCCTAGTTTTATGTGGTGTTGCTGCATGGCCGCCTTTCCCTTGCACTACTGCAGTAAACCTGCTTGATCCAGCCATAATAGGATCAGGTTTCGAACCAATAGTGCCTACGGGCATAAATGGCCAGATATGCAAGCCACTTTCTATAACTCAAATAAGTTTATTCGAATTTTAAAAAAAAACATTGGGATTGACTGAAGCCACTTTCTATTCCCAGAAGATGCTTCAGCCATAGTGAAAAGCCTGTCATTCTTGTATAGCCAGTGAAGAGAGTCTAGGTTGACTGATGAACTTTGAAAATTTCTCAATGGTAGCAAAATTTGAGCAGCAAAACCTGCACATTTTGGACTGTGAATTCAGCATTGTTTCTACATCTGTGAGCTGCTGAAACCTGAAGCTTTGGACTAGCATTAGAGCAAATAAAATCTATATTAAACCTGTTACTGATATCTGCACTGTTTCAGCAATTTCTGCAGTTTTTGGTGACTGTTTTCAGCTGAAATTTTCTGCATTTTGTGGTTATTCTGCTTGATGGTTGTTCTGTTAATACAAATGTTTTTTCTGTTTAAGAATCGTGACAGTGATGAAATTTTGAAGATGTTTTTTCCGCATTGTATTTTATCTTCTGATACAATTATTTTATAATTTCAGGTCATACAGTTTGATGCTCGATAATTTAGCGGGTGGAAGATTTCATAATGATGAAAAGTTGCGAAAATCATTTGAAGACCATCATTCGTCTGGATTAGTTATATAATGACATTAGCTATTTAGTTCAAACAATATAAGTTTAGTTATTGTGACATCAATATTTTTGATTGGTGCTTCCTTTAATTTGTTAAGATTTAATGAGATATATTATGTTTTTTTTAAATTAATATTAATATATTTTCTTATTTGGGTCATATTTTGGATAAATGTAGTAACTATTATTAATGGTGGCTACAATATTGCTATTAGCGCTTGTGACTTTTAGCGCTAATTTAGTTGATATACTAGCTATATAAATGGTCGATAAATGGGCAAATTAAGATATTTTACAAGGGATATTGCAACTGTTATAATTGTTGTAAAACAATTGCCGTTCAAAATATTGACTTTTAGCGGCAATTTAGTTAAACATATTAGCCACTAAAATGGCAAACTAATATGTTTTCAGAAGAGATACTATGGCCATTTTAATTGCCACAAAATAATTGCCGCTAAAGATGCGAACATTTAGCGGCAATTATTTTGAATTTAACGGCTATAAAAATGGATGCTAAAGGAGAATAATTAGCCATTATGGATTGGATTTAGTAGCCATAACAATTGTCGTTAATGATATGAACTTTTAGCGGTAATTATTTTGAATTTAGCAGCTATAAAAAATGGTTGCTAAAGCAGTATAATTAGCCGTTATGGATTAGATTTAGCAGCCATTATAATTGCCGCAAATAATTGCCGTTAAAGATAATAATCTTTAGCGGCAATAAACAATACCTTTTACCAGCTTTTATGACAATAGCCGCTAAAGGCTTTAGCGACCCCAACATCAGCGGCTAAACACCAATGGCCGATAAAAGATATAGCGGCTATTATTATTGCCCCTAAAGCCAATTTGTATTGCCGCTAAAGGTCTTATTTGTAGTAGTGTTTCAAAAGATGGTCAGAAGAAACAGAGGGATACCAAAAAGAGGCTATTCCAACAGACCAAAGAATTATGACCTTTGTCATAAATGTGGAAAGTCAGGGCCTTTTATCAAGGATTGCCCTCTCTTGAAGCAACAACATTTCAAGTAAAACCCTAACAAAGCAGCAAAGAGGAACCTGGTGCCTGACAAACGCTTTAAAAGAAAGAACGTCGCTAACAATGTTGTAAAGCAAGCTCTTGCAGTATGGGGAGATTCCTCCAGTGAGTCTGAAGAAGAAACTGATACAGGTGATAGCTCTATGATGGCAGTTGAAAGTGATGCAAATGAATATGATTCAATATTTGCTATTTTGCTTTGATGGCTCAATCAGACAATGATGAAGATGATGACAATGGTGAGGTAAACTTCAGGGACGTTCAGAGAAATCTGAAATCCTACTCTCCTAAAAAAACTCATGTCATTAGATAATGTAATAATTGATGCCTATCATAGTCTTGTAGATGATAAGGATGCCTTGACCATAGAGTTAGGAGATGCTGAACAAACTAGAGATGAATTGGTAGTGTGTGTGGTTGATCTAAACGAAACAATAAGTGATCTGGAGAATGAAAAGGTGCTTTTGACTGAAAAAATTGTTAGTGTAGAACATGAAAGAGATGACTTGATGGTAGTAGTTGTTGACCTAAAAGAAACCATTGAAAATCTAAGTAAAGAAAAGAATGACTTGGTGGAAAAAATCGATGCCCTAGAGAAAGAAAGAGATGACCTCCTAGTTGTGATCATAGATTTGAGGGAAACAATAGAGGAACTCAAAGTAGAGTGTGGGTCTGGGAGGACTGATAAAGGAAAAGGAGTTGCTAGTGAAGCACATATCAGGCTAGAAAATGAATTAAATGCTGTAAAAATCAGTTTATGTGCTGAACTTGAAAAAACTAGACAACTACAAGCAGAATTGGATAGAGTAAAAAATGATCTTGAAAAGTCTCTTAAGTGGACCTGGTCCTCGGATGTTATTACTACCACGTGTGTTCACAATGGTGGAAACAGGCAGGGAATAGGGTTTCAAAGGGAGAGAACTCCCTACAACCCTCATAGCAAGTATGTTACTGTACCCGATAATTGGTTATGTACCCACTATGGGAACAATGGGCATTTCAAAGAAGATTGCCAAGCCAAAGCTCTATCTCTTTAGAAAAACAAAGTTTTTACTGAAAGAGTATCTGCTAAAAGGGGACCAGGTGCCACTTATAAAAATCGCATGTTACCTGCATGGACCAAAAAGAGCACTTATTCATCCTCTTGCTTATTACAAGGGACCCAAACTTGCTTGGGTTCCTAAATCTAACCCTTGATGATTTCCTTGTGCAAGGAAAATTGAAAGGAAGCAGTCAATAATGGTTCATGGATAGTGGATGCTCAAAGCACATGACTGGGAATACTATGGACTTCCTTTCACTAAAAGCCCTGCAAAGAGGGAGTGTATCCTTTGAAAATGGGAAAAAAGGATACATTCTTGGAGTTGGAAAGATTGGCAAATCACTCACTCACTCAATTGAGAATGTGTACTATGTCAATGGGCTCAAGTACAGTCTTTTGAGTGTCTCTCAAATATGTGATAAAGGAAACAAGGTGGAGTTCTTGTAAAAAATATGCACAGTTACTAATCTAGTAACAGGCGAAGTGATGCTGCTGGCCAAAAGACACAAGAAAATCTATGTTGCCGACTTTGAGTCTCTACAAAGTGGTGATCTGAGTTGCTTGAAAGCAGTTGATGATGATGCTGAGCTGTGGCACAAAAGACTGGGACACGCAAGTTTTTCTCTGCTGAACAAACTAGTTCAGAAGGACCTGGTGCGTGGTCTGCCCAAGTCAAAGTTTGCGGAGCACAAAGCTTGTGATGCTTGCGCCAGAGGGAAGCATGTGAAATCCTCATTTAAGCCAAAGAAGGATGTCAGCACCTCAAAACCACTTGATCTCCTTCATATGGATCTCTGTGGTCCTATGGGAGTGCAAAGCAAAGGAGGAAAAAGATACATATTGTGATAGTGGACGATTATTCCAGATTCACTTGGATCTTTTTCTTAGGTCAAAAGATGAGACCTTTGAAGTGTTTGTAGCTTTTGTGAAGAAAATTCAAGTGAAGATGGACTCAAAAGTAGCCTGCACAAGATCAGATCATGGGACAGAATTTGACAATGCCAAGTTTGATAATTTTGGCAACGAGAATGGATCACTCATAACTTCTCAGCCCCCAGAACTCCACAGCAAAATGGAGTTGTGGAAAGAAAAAATAGAACTCTTGAAGAAATGGCAAGGACAATGTTGATCGATAGTGGGATTGCAAAGAACTTCTGGGCTGAAGCTGTCAACACTGCCTGCTACTTGGTGAACAGGTGCATGATCAGGTCTCTCTTGAACAAAACTCCCTATGAGTTGCTGAATGGAAGAACCCAAGCTGACTCACTTAAGAATATATGGGTGCAAATGTTATGTTCTCAACAATGGAAAGGATCAGCTTGGAAAATTTGATGCCAAGAGTGATGAAGGAATCTTTTTGGGGTACTCTTCTCAAAGTAAAGCCTACAAAATATACAACAAGAGGACTCAGTGTGTTGAAGAAAGTGTACACGTAATCTTTGATGAGTCCTATCTTTCTTGTGATAAAAGCAACAAGGGTGATCAAGATGGAAAGCCTTTGTAAGTTCTAGGTGAAGTCGTTGATATGGCAAACGGAAAGGCACCACAATTACAACTACTGAAGCTGAAGAAAGAGTGGTTGATGCAGTGCAAGGTACTCCACAGGTTGCTGAGAAAAGAATGTTAGGGAACCAGTCAGACTTACCCAACTCCTCTACAAATTAAGCTCAAATTCCCAACTGGAAACACAAAAGCTCCCATCCTCTTGACAATATACTTACTCCTCTAGATTCAGGAGTACAGACCAGATCAAAAGCCAGAAATGCACTTGCCTTCTCAGCCTTTCTTTCCCAAATAGAACCCAAACATCAAGGAAGCCTTAAAGGATGCAGACTGGATCACTACCATGCAAGATGAGTTGCATCAGTTCGAAAGGAACAATGTATGGCACCTGGTACCTAGACCCTCAGATAGAACAATCATAGGAACCAGGTGGGTATTCAGGAATAAGCTTGATGAACATGGAAACACTACAAGGAACAAGGCTAGGCTAGTGGTTCAGGGTTACAATCGGGAGGAAGGAATTGATTACGATGAGACTTTTGCTCTGGTTGCTCGCATGGAAGCTATCAAAATCCTCATTTCATTTGCATCACATATGGAATTCACTCTGTTCCAAATGGATGTCAAAAGTGCATTTCTGAACAGATTCCTTAAGGAAGAAGTCTATGTAAAGCAACCTCCAGGTTTTGAATGTCATGAACACCCTGAATATGTGTTTAAATTGGACAAGGCATTGTATGGGTTGAAGCAGGCTCCTCGAGCTTGGTATGAAAGATTGTCAAAGCTTCTCTTAGAAAATGGTTTCACAAGAGGAAGAATTGACAACACTTTGTTTATGAAGAAACGATGGAGGAACCTGCTCATCGTTCAGGTATATGTTAATGATATCATTTTTGGGGCAACAGCTGATTCACTGTGTGAAGAATTTGCCAAACTCATGGGAAGTGAGTTTGAGATGAGCATGATGGTTGAGTTAAACTTCTTCTTGGGTCTTCAAGTAAAGCAGTCCACAAAGGGTACATTCATCAGTCAACAGAAATACATCAAGGAGCTCCTGAAGAGGTTTGATATGGAAGCATCAAAAGTGATATGCTACTCGACTGGACATAGATGAATCTGGTTCTCCTGTAAATCAAACCATGTATAGAGGCATTATTGGGTCTTTTCTCTACCTCACTGCCAGCAGACCTGATATTGTCTTTAGTGTGGGGCTATGTGCAAGGTTTCAGTCAAATCTCAAGGAATCTCATCTGAAGGCTGTCAAGAGAATTTTGAGATATCTTAAGGGAACATAGGACCTGGTCCTGTACTACCCTTCAGGTGATAATTTTAATCTTATTGGGTATGTTGATGCTGACTTTGCAGGTTATCTTATGAACATGAAAAGTACTTCTGGAATGGCTCATTTTCTAGGATCATGTCTCATCTCATGGGGCACAAGGAAGCAGAACTCAGTTGCTCTTTCAACAGTTGAAGCAGAATATGTTGTTGCACCTTCCTACTGTGCTCGCTCCTATGGATCAAGCAGCAGTTGGAAGATTTTGGCGTGTACACTGAATGTGTGCCTCTTCTATGTGACAACACCAGTGCACTCAACATGGCCAAGAACCCGGTTCAACATAAAATAACCGAGCACATTGATGTGAGACATCATTTTCTCAGAGACAATGTGGAGAAAGGGCTTATCTGTATGAAGTTCTGCAGTACAAAAGACCAAATTGCAGATATCTTCACCAAAGCACTGAGCATAAAATATTTTGAGAGAAATAGGATGAAGCTGGGGCTATTAAGTCCTAATTGAGTACCTGATTCCCATCAATTGGCTATGAAAATCACTTTCAGGTAACATTAGCTAAAGTGTTTTCCGGCCAAGTCTAACTCACGTACCGTTGCAGGTAACATTAGTAGTCTTGTGCTTTTTTATACATATCTCAAAGGAATGCAAAAATTAAGTGCCATGTCATCAACTTTTTCAGACCTTGTATGTCACATCTTTTCATTTCAAATCCCTCTATCTCCCTCTAAAACTTTGCAATTCCCCACAAATGTACCGCCATTTCAGAACCAGTTTCTCTCTCCCTCATCATTATTTCTTCTCCCATTGAAACCCTCTTATTTCTTTGAACGATAATATCTCCTCTTCACTCCTTCTCCAGAACTTTCAAACTTCACCTCTGCCATAACTGAAGATCAACCAATAATCCCCTCCTTAGTTGAGAAAACCCCAGAGAAAACCCTTGATTCTTCCGCCTCTAGTGAACCACCTCTCACCATCCCTTTCTCAACCACCACTGTAGAGGACACTCCCAAACCTTATTTTCCTACACCCTCTAGTTCTCATATGACTCTCTCAGACCTCTCTCTAACTCCAAATGTTGAGAACTCAGAAACCCCAAAATTTGATAACCTTTCATCTCTATCGCCTAAGATTCTCACTGACCAAAGCAAGGGTGGAGAACAGAGTAAAGTTCTGCAGGTAGTAGAGGTCTCAAAGGTTAGTGTTGATCAGTCTATAATTTTTCTCGCTTCTGAGTTTGTGGCACCCATGGAGTTTCAAGAGGAAGAGGCCGCAGAAAACATATTGGCCATATCTGATGACGGAATAGTGTATGGGGTGATCTCTTCTGTCCTAAGTCTCAGAGGAAAGAGACACAGTTGTCAGAGGAAGAAGGAGTTATGGTGTTCTTTGAAAATTCTTCACCAACAGAGACTACTGGGACCCCTCTTGAAGGACCTGACCCTTTTCTTGAGGAAACAGGTCAAGGATCCTCTTCCCAGGTCAGTCTTGACCCTGCTCCTTCTCCACACTTTGATGTTGAGCCCTTGGAAATTTTGGCTCCTTGTATGAGGTCTAGTGATGAAGAAGATCAAGATGACGTTGCTCTAGATACATTCATTGCCAAGAGGAGAGCAGTAACCACTCCTGAGCCTTCTCATAAGAGATCTACTACTAGGTTGCAAGCAAAGGAGGCCTTTGAGTCAGCCCTGCAAAACAGTAAAAGGAGTAACAAGAAGAAAAAAAAGAGGCTGGTGAAAAATGGGGAGGTTGTGGGTGACAAAAACATTCCTGTGGTGGAAGTAGATGAGGAAGCAGTAGAGGAACCAAGTTCCTTGGCGAAAAGGTCTCAGAAAAATAAGCGAGAGGAAGGTGTTGCTACACCAAGTTCAAAATCAGTGAAAAGTGGTGGAAAGTTGAAACAAGTTATGAGTGAAAAGTCCTTGTCTGATGAGGATGTGCTAGTAAAGTCGAGTGAAAAGGGAAAATCGAGTGTGAAGTCTGGAAAAAGGAAGGTGGAAACTGTGAGGGAATCTGATTCTACAAAGAGAGTGAAGCATGAGAGTATGTCTGCTAAGGAACGACTGAGGTACCAGAAGGTTCTGTGGGGTCGCACTTTTGACCCTGAAATCTCTGAAATGGCCGGGATGAGACAAATAATTGACATGGTCGAGTTTCAACAGTGGGGACAACTGTTCAAGGTGGATGTGCCCAAAGTCTATGAGGATGGTCCAAAGTTTCTATACAGACCTCTTTCCTGTCGAAACTGATCATATCTGTGCTTTGGTTAATGGAGTTGATATTGTGTTGGATGCTGCTCTGCTTGGGGACATTCTTAAGGTCCCTGTCTTCTGTGAAGAATGTGTGTGGGTCAAATTTCAGAAATGCTATTGTGAAGGAAGGTGCAGTCCAGCGGGGGGAACGGGTCCACAAGAAAGCTCTGCTTCCTGTTTATCAGTTATTGTTTGGGTTGGTGAACAAGGTTCTTCTACCCCGTGCTGAGAGAAGGTCCATTACTTCCAAGTCTGACTTGTATCTGATGGAAGCACTGGATGGGTTTAAAGCTGTAAACTTGCCAGTCATCATGGTTGAGAACATGCAAAAGGTGGCAACTTTCAAGGATGGAAACCACAGTCTTCCATATGGATTTCTTCTCACGCACGTCTTCAAGATTTTCAAAGTGCCTTTGGGACAGCCTAAGATAGGGACCAAGAAGCAGACCTTCTCTCAAACTACTTTGGAGGAATGCGAATGTGTTGTAAAGAATGGAGGGGTAGGAAGCACTTCGACAATCTCTCAGCTCATGAATGCTCAAAATAGTGCTACTGAGGATATTCGAAAGTTGAAGGCAAGGAATGCCATATTGGAGAGTCAGCAGGCCCAAGGGGCACCAAGGTCAAATGACGAGATAGCTTGTCTGACCAAAGAAAATGCTGATCTCCGGCAACAAGTGGAGAACCTGAAGGAGAAACTGTTCACCGAGCAAATGTCAGCAAATGCCCGAATAGATCCCGTTCTCAACACCCTTACTGCAACCTCCAAGCCCTCTCCTCCTAGTTTCCCTTAGGCAAACCTCTCAGTGACCTGTTTCTGGGTTATCTCTTTTGTTCTTTTGATGACTTTGGCAATTTTTTTTTGTGGTGTGGATGGGATGTACCTGTACTGCTCCCGCTGATAACAGTCTAATTTCTGCCTTTTCTGCACTGGCAAAGGCTTATGTTTTATAAAACTATCCTCTTTTGCTGTTTATTGCTTATGTTTCTCTACTTCTCTTTTCTATCATGTTGTGTGCACATATGTGGCATGAGTTAGCTCGTCTAGACTTCTTTATGTTGATTTCTTGCTTGTGTATTTTTAATGATGTCAAAAGGGGGAAGTATAATTGAAACAGGGATCTGATTAAGGAGGAAGCATAAAGTCAGGGGGAACTTGTGAAGTTCCTGTTACTTAATCTGGTTTATTTTGCTCTAAACATGTGTTATCAATAAGTTTGTCATCATTAAAAAGGGGGAATTGATGGGGTTACAGTACCTTAGCTTTATGTTTTGATGATCTAACAAACTTACTGTCCAAGAACCAGATAAGGAACCTGACACATTTGGTTCACAACTAAAATCAACGGACTTCAGCTTATGAGAGTTGCTATAACTTCAGAAGATAGAGAATCAACACAGGGACCTGATACCTCTGTGTTTCCCTGACAGCAGTACGAAGTCAACTGTCTACAGCTGGAAAGTGATTGCCTGCACTGTGCACAGAAACAGTGCAGCACAGTTCTGCAGTCACTTCTCATTTGACCTACCAAGTGATTACATCATTCAAGCGAAGTCATCCAAGTTGTATTAACATTAAACATTACAACAAAACATCACTTGAACACTTGAGAATTCATTCAAGCACTCCAACCATTTTTCCTGCCAAGCATTCAATTCTCAAGTGCATCAAGAACAAAGAACAACACTACTACGGACCAGTTCCTACAGCAAGTATTTTGTATGTCCTTAGTTGAGTTGTAACTTTGTAATTGTTCTTCATTGTAGTTCCTACTTTACTTATCTAGAAGCGTGATTTAGGAACTCCTTGTAAACCATAAACCTTTAGTGTTTGTGTCGTGACTAAAGTTAGTCATGAGTTGAAGTGTTTTTAATAGGTGTATTGCAAAGTGGCTTGTAATAGGTGTATTATAAGTTAGTGAGGGATTAAGAGTTTAATTCCTAGATTGCATAGGTTGTAATCTAAAGTTGCTCATAGTGAAGTTGAAATCCTACCAGTGTAGGTCGTGGTTTTTTATCCCCTTGAGCAAGGATTTTTCCGCGTAAAAACTCCCTGTTCTTTTTACTTACTGTTATATTAGCATTCTCAGTGGAAACTCATATAGGACCTGGTCTCTATATAGTTTGGTGGACTCATATATTCTATCAATTGGTATTAGAGCGGGTTCTTTCTATTAGGTTAACACCTAGGAAGGATCCTCATGGCTGCTCCACCAAATTTTGAAGAAGGTCAGTCTACGTATAGACCACCCAGGTTCAATAGGCAATACTATGGGTGGTGGAAGACAAGAATGCATGACTTCATCTTGGCAGAAGATTCTGAGTTGTGGAATGTTATGTTATCAGTCTTCTTTCAACCCACCGAGGAAAACTCCAAGCAAACGGTGTTCTGGCCAATTTTGCACACGCGCTGCACGTTTTACAAATTCTTGCCTATACTCAAACACTGTTCCAGTTTGTTGGATATCACAGAGATGTTCATCAGGGTTTTGAAACTCAGCAGGCCCGTAATTTTCTTGCATTACTTTCAGCAATTCGTCCCAATAGTAACCGGTTCGCTCACTGTTAATCCAAGCGAAAAGATCCAGTGCATCTCCTTCCAAGTACATCGAAGCCAAATCAACCTTGCGTTCCTCAGAAGTTTGATAGTACTGGAAATACTTCTCTGCTTTTAAAATCCAGCCTCTAGGATCTCCTCCCTCATACTTTGGAAATTCCATCTTTGTTTGTGAGCGCCGGAAAGTTTCTCAATGCCAAGTATTGTTAACCTCACCCTCTTCTGGTGTGGCTTTAGCTTTCCCTTTACTGTTGTGATCTCCACTGTGTTGTGCTTTTAATGCAGCCACATCAGCGGCTAACACATCTATGGCTTCCAATTTCGCTGCTATAGTCATCAATTGTTGGGAAATTGGGTCAAGAGTAGGAATGGTGGATTCACTGTGGGAAGTGTTGGTCCGTGTGTTCACCATGGCAGATCTTACTGCTCTGATACCGATGATAGGAACCAGAAGTAGATAACAGAATAAATAGAACAAAGAAGTTAATATTATTGGCATTAGTTTGTGCAAGAATCTTAAACACAACTACACCAATAAAGTTGTCCGTATTGAGAGGACAATGCTCCAAAATAAAGTAGTTTTGATTCTGATAATGATACCTACACGTTACGGGATCTATTAATTATATAATAGGTTGACCATAACTACTGCATAACCTGTTAGGATAAGATAAATGACTTCTAATAACCATAATAAAACTGCTAAACAGATAACTTCTAATAACTGAAAGCTCCAGGAGTTATCTTCTCCTAAATTTCTTTGCTTCTTCTGGAAGATACGTGGCTTATCACATAGCTTGTTAGTATATATACCTACTCTATTTTTTAGTATATATACGTGGAAGATACGTACTTTTTTAGGGAAAAGGGTTGCTCTCTCACTAGGATTAGTTACTTAAGGTTTGACCATTCTTACTTGTATTTTCCTTTTTGAAGTATTTTTATCATTAACAAAAGCCCACATAACACACATCATTGAAGAAGCTGAATCACATACTAGATTTTAACTATCACCCAAAATGCTCCAGGAATCACATAACACACATCTGCTTTGCAGATGATCTGATACTATGTAGCAGAGCAGATAGGATTTCAATACAACTATTACTAGGGAGACTCAACCATTTCTCTGAGGTCTCAGGGCTACAAGCTAATATGGAGAAAAGTGCACTGTATATTGCAGGGGTATCTAATGAGTTCAAGGCACAGATCCTAGAAGAACTGCAATTCACTCTAGGAGACCTTCCATTCAAGTACTTAGGTGTACCACTATCTTCAAAGAAGTTGTCTATTCAACAATGGCTGCCTCTGGTTGAGAAGATCATAGCAAGAATTAACTGTTGGACAGCAAAATTCTTGTCATACAGTGGGAGACTGCAGTTACTTAAGAGTGTGATATTTGAGATGCAAACGTACTGGGCACAGGTTTTTCTACTGCCAAAGAAGATTATCAAGCTGATAACTACAGTATGTAGAACTTTCCTATGGACTGGAAGCAATGAACCCTCTAGGAAAGCAGGGAAGCTATATGCAAGCCAAAGTGTGCAGGTGGACTTAATGTGCTGGATGGAACAAGGCTGCTCTATGCAAGTTACTATGGGCTATAACTGAAAGAAAGGAGGCTTTGTGGATCCAATGGGTGCATAGCTTCTACATCAAAAACAGAAATGTTGAAAATATGAATACTCCAAAGCAGGCAAGCTGGATAGTGAAGAAGATCTTTGATGTAAGGGAGTGGTTTAGGCAGAATAATCCCACTGACACTCTGAATAACTTTTGTAAGAAGGGAAAGTTTAATATTAAGAAGCTATACAATGCAACAAGACCACAATATCAGAAGTGCAACTGGAAGAGACTAACTATGGCCTCAAAAGCAATTCCTAGGCACAAGTTTATCCTCTGGTTGGCACTACATAGGAGATTGGCCACAGTCGAGAGACTACAAAAATGGGGAATAGTGGTAAGTAAATACTGTGTACTGTGCAAAAGAAATGTGGAGGAAACATTTGATCACTTGCTATTTGAATGTGAATACTCCAAGACAATGTGGGCTACAATGCTGAGATGGGCAGAGGTTAATCATCAAATAGGGAACTGGGAAGAGGAGATCGCATGGATAGCAAAAGTAGCTGTAAACAGAAGCAAGGGTGAAATCTTAATTTTCTTATTTACAGCAGTGGTTTATCATGTATGGAATGAAAGGAACAACAGAAGATTCCAAGGAAAGGAGATATTATGCAGCAAGAGAATCAAAGAGATTGTTCAAATGTTACACATAAGAGGACAGTGTGTAGTAAACTGGAAGAAAGAATTAGAAAAACTCAACAGTTATCCTAGCTAGTTAGTCTGTAATTAGCAAGCTAGGTATTGATAGATTAAGTGTTTTCTCTTCTGTTTTGTTTACAGCTTATAGAAAATGATGTATAGGAGCTAGCTCTAAAGTCCAAACGAGCTACGGGGATGTAAATATTATATTTGGTTAAATAAAATTTTGCTTTTAACCAAAAAAAAAAAAGCCCACACATGCACTCTGCCTTATGTTATATTTGAAAGATTAAAGATATTAATCGTTTGTCATTTCATTTATAAATGCCAACGGCTTGCAAGTCTATTTTCATTTTGTAAACCGGTGATTACAACGGCAATCGTCAAAAAAAGATTTTGTATTATACAGGTTATTCAAACCACAATTCTCTTTTTTGTTATATATACACGGATTTCCCTATTCCAAACACGGAAATGAGAGCCTTTATTTGTGATTGTGATTGTGATTGATAACATTCCATAAATTGACATTTACTTTCCTTAAAACTTTCTTTGACTGAGATAGAAAATCGGAATTACCTCAAATACATATTTCATTTCCCATATATATTATTCAAATTTGGAGCAAGAAAATATTCATCAATTGCATTCAATATATTTTCCACCTTTCTTTCTCCAACGATTCCGCATTATATTTGAGTTTGTGAGAGGAACATATATAAAGAGTTCCTTTCAACTCCAAAAAGAGTTAAAAAAAAATTAAAAACAAAAATATGGGAGCTTGTGCTAGTGCCCCAAAGGACTTGAAGGCTGAGGCCAAGGCAGCCCCTCTGCCGGAGCAACCAAAGGAGGAGGAGACCGCCACCACCACCACCGTGGCCCCGGAGGTGACGGCGGTTGACAAGGAGGTGAACGGAGAAGATGAACAAAAGAAGGTGGAAGATGGTGATGTTGCTAAGCCAAAGGAGGATGAGAAGGTGGCCGGGGATATTAACAAATCCAATTCTCTTGGGACGTTGCTCAATGAGGTATATTATTATTTTTCTTTTTTATGATATTAATTTTCGAATACAACCCAATTTTCTCGAGGTAATGGCTACGTATTTAGTATGATAGAAGTCATTTTCTTTTTTTAAAAATGATATGGCTAAGTCATTTTTTTTGACAATCAAAGATAGAAAATGTTTACGGTTTTGAATGCTTTGAAAATGAATGGCACAGACCGAAGTAGAAAAGGAGTCAGTTAAAGATGAGAAGAGCTCAGAAACCACAGACAAAAAACCAGAAGAAGCAAAAGTGGGAGAACTTGTAGCATCAGATGCCAACAAAGAAACTGATGCTCAACAACCAGCTGCTGCAGAAGAGGCTGAAAAGAAATCAACATCATTGGTCTCAAGAGAGCTACAATGATAAATGCATATGCTTTTTTGTTGGTTACTTGAGGGTCAAGGAAAAATTGTGTAGCAAAATATATGGGGATTGGAACATATATGGACTTGCATGGGTTCTAATATGGTGGATATTGTTTTTGAAGTATCTATAGTTACATGTACTTGGGTGTTTCATGTTATTGGAGTTCCCTTAACCTTTCTTTTAAATTCTTTTGATATTGTTTGTTCATCAATATTCACACATCCTGCCGTCGACCGAATCCTTGCACAATAGGTGTGTGTTCAATTCTCAGTACGGTTTTATAGAAGATTTTCTTAAACACAAAACTCGTTGATTTACTCCTTTCATTTCTCATGGGATCCTTCTCAGTCAATAACCACCTAGGCTTTAAACAACAAGTGAGAGCCTAATTCCCTATTATGAAATAACGACTTAGATACTACCGGGCCTTCCCAATTTCTAGAAAGCAAATTTAAGAAAAGTGGTTACATTGACAAGTTTGAAGGGAGCTTGGCATATCTGGTAAAGTTGCCTACATGTGACCAAGAGGTCATATGTTTGAGCCGTGAAAACAGCCTCTTGCAGAAATACAGGATAAGGCTGCATACAATAGACCCCTATGGTCCAGCCTTTCCTCGGGTCCCACGCATAGCGGGAGCTTAATGCACCGGTTACATTGATAAGGTCACAGAGTTCTGGCTACATCATGACCAGTAATTTTCTAGGACAGAAATGCAAAGTTCAAAGCAAGCATCACTCAGCATATGAGAATGAATAAGCACCATGTTGTAAGATTTAAAAAATTAAACACATCAGAAGAATAATCACTAGTTTAGATGCTAGCACCAGCCAAGTATACCAAAGGTTACAATTGAGATTAAGCTAGATCCAACATAGGTGCATCGTGATAATGGCTGTGACGAATCAACAAGCCTTTTACAACTTCACAGGGGGAAGGAGTTGCCAATTAAAGCATTTATATAGGTAAAAGCAAGAAACAAACTGAAAGTTACCAAACACATTATAAATAAACTAGTCCAATTAAGTGCTAACAAGGTTATGCTTCAGTCCAAAGGCTGAACAAGAAGGGATTAAAAGTTTGCACTTCCTACATTGAAAAAAAGCAAACAAAAACAAGAGGAGAAAATACATGTTCCAAGTTTAACAGAGGGTGCTTCAAGAACAAGTACAGACCACATATACTGCAGCACTGGTACATAATTCAGTCAAAAGGCCGCATTCCACTGCGTTTGAGTTCAAGCACCAAACGCTGATTCTCAAGCTTGATAGCCTCATTATCCAGCATCATCTTTTGTAGCTCCTTGTCTTCTTTACTGCAGAATCTCATGTGCTTGAACCTCTTCTTCTCCAATTCCAGAATTTGAGCCTGAATTTGTAGCTTTTGTTCTTCCAACTGTAGTAAGCGAGGGGGAACATGCTCGTCCTGTATTTCTCTCTCCTCATTGTTCATAGAAGCGTGAATCTCATTGTTATAAGGATGAAGCACATTTGGATCTAATGTTGTGGTACCATTCAGAGATGAATGGGCCATATTCAATTCTCTTTCTTCTCCTCCAACTTTCCTCTTCGCAGGCATATCATGCACCAAATTAGGATTTGCTGTAGTGGTACAATTCAGAGACCCACAAGTCATGTTTGAAACTCTTTCTTCTCCACCTGTCTTCCTCTTCAAAGGAAAATCCTGCAACACGTTTTCGGTTTCACACTTGTCTTTACCCTTTACAGCCAACAGCACAGATTTCTGAACTTCCTGATCATGGGGAAGGAATAATCTATTCTGATTGTTGTATGAGCACAGTTCTTGGTAGAACAACTGTTTGCTACCTAAAAGCTTCTTTATTTCCTCTTTCAAATCGTCAGATAAGTCCATCATTTCTAGAAGCGCTGAGTTCTCCACGACATGACATGCAGTGCCTCTCCCAAGTACATCATTCAGTCTCTTGAACTTTTTGTTCAGATCATTAAACTTATCCTCACATTGCTGAGGAGAGACGTGATGACCTCTTTCAGCCATAACACAGGAAATGGCCCTCCATTTACCCTTCTTGATGAAAAGCCTATTGGACAAAACATCTTCTCCGATGTAAGAAACAGCAGTAATCAAAAGCTTAACCATCTCATCTGTCCATTTCATACGATGATATACTGGCTGCTTCTCTTCAGCATGTCCGGAGACTTCTGTCACATCATTCATACCCTCATGATACGCTTCAGGCATCTCGACGCTATTGAATTTGATAGAATCAAGCAACTGCATTTCTTGGTCAATGTCTTCCATGTTGCTTACACCAAAGGACATCACTTCTGGAGCATGCTGCCCAAGAACCACGGGACCCTGGTTAGGGTGATCAGTTAGTTGGTGATTGACTTGCATTGACCTGAACAACTCCAGCTGTCCACTTACTAAACTGGAGCCATAAAAAGCAAGGTGATGAATTTATGTTCACAGTAGTAGAGCAGCAACATTAATAAAGTAAACAACTACATCTCAACCCCGAGCAAGTTGGAATCGGCTATATGAATCATCACTATCCATTGATAAAGTAAGTCAAAAAAAATTCAGATCATATACGATTTTGCTCATTCATCAGAGAATAAACAGATAAGTTCTCGGGATTAAGTTCATGCATACAAAAAGATGCAAAAAAGTGGATTCTGGATTTTACTAGATCTGCAACTAGAAAAGAGGAGTACTAAGGCTAGTAGACGTATAACACACAGTACATAAGACGTTCCTGCTATGTTTAACTTACAAAAAACAAGGCTATTTAAATGGAAACAATCAACTACAAAAAAGACGCTCATAGTTATGAAGAACTAACAAGAAAGGGAAAGAATTTATTCAAACACATCATCCCAATGCAGATACAAAGCAAAAAAGATGAACTTACTATAAAATAAATAAAACCAGTCTCAAATAGAGAGTAAATCTTTCAAACCTTTAGAATATAAGTTCTTGCTTACTTCTAAGGAAGAGCCACATGCATTAAGCGAGTACTCTAAGAGCGCTTCCTGAAACACATTGTTTTGATCGCCCAGGGAAGAGGGGAACTTAATATAGAAACAAGGTTTGTAAAACAAGGGCCGTTGCTGCTGACAACTGGACGATGGAAGTAACATGTGGTTTAAAGTGAGAATGCTTTCACACTTTCGCTCACTAAATCCATAAATGAGTTAGAGTTATGTATTACAAGTTCAAACAAGAAGCATAATCAGCATACTAATTTTGAAAAAATAAATGCCAGACACATTCTGGGAAATATTTTAGAGCTGATTAAGGACAAATATAAGCCTTAATTTCCTCCCGCCCCTCAACCACTGATTCTCTCCCTAGTTTTTTCAAGAAAAAAATAAAATAAATAACTTTGAAACTCAACAACATTGTCTAGAGAATGGTTCCAGGCAAAGTACACATTTAAATCAACTCACAGCCAAGTTGATAAAACTGCTCTCAACTTTACTTTACCACAAAGGCAGAATGCTAAATACAGAATGTGAAATATCAAACTTATTACAGATCTCTTTGACCTAGCGGACAAAAAGGCTTGGATAGAAATAATATATCATATTATATGCTTTGCGTTGAACAATCATCCTTTGATAAATTTTGTAGAGACGACGAGTAATGCCTACTGGCTTTCATTGACTGTAGCCTAGCTGTTGTCTTTATTAGCTAGTCCTCTTTCCTTTTGCATCTCCCATATATTTAAATTTCTTTGTGTATATACCCTTTACAAACATTTCTTTCATTTCTTAATTTTACCTTTCTCAACTTTTATTCCCCAAATTTATCTGAACATGATAAAGAAGAACTAATAGATACAGATATAAATGATGAATAACTTTGTCAGAGATATAAGGTGTAAAGGGAAAGAAAAAGGTATTCTATCATCAAATATGTGTGTGTGTGGCGACTTGAAGCCCCAATCTCATGGTTGGAGGCAAGGTGTCGCTTCAATTTTTTTTCCTGTTGCTGTAGTTCACTATCATCATCCAAGTGATGACATCTCAACTAGGAGCTTTAGTCATTACATAAAAAATTATAATTTTATCAACAGGATGCAACATAGGGATTGATGTGCTTCAAGTGTAATAGAGTAAGCTTCCCTCAAGAACTTCACGATCCTTTTAATTATTTTACTTCTTTTCTTGTTCTGCTTCCCATTTATATCTTTTCTGTTTCATTTCTTGGAGTGCCTCTAATGATTCATTGAATAGTGTGTATGCAGTAGTGAATGAACATGCAATCTTCTGGTGCACTAAAAGAGGAACTTAACAGAGAAATTAATCAGCATTTAAGAAAAAAGAAATCGATCAGAGGGGAGGACAGAGAGAAAGAGGTACAGGCAGCGAGTTTCGGTCACAGTAGTGAAGACGATGGACAGTAATTCAAATATAGCAAACCAAAACTCAGGATTACATTTAAAAGTTTTCTGTTTTTTTTTTTTCAGCAGACCAAGTTTTGCTTGTAGCTTTTACAGCTTCTCCATTATGTGTTAACAAACCAATAACTTGATAAGTAACTGGAAATCAATCAGATAAACAAACAAGAGCATGGATGATTTGTTTTATGAATCCTATATCATGCATGAAAGCATTAAGCACTTAAATTTTATTCATACTGATGAAAAGCACATGCTGTTGAAGCTCTATCCAAAAAAGTGTTTATGCCAGCAGCTATTTGGTACACCATTTCTTAATACAGCAAATCTGATGTGCATCTCATGAGACCAGCATAGCCGAGTTAGTTCACTTCTAGTGGAAAATAATCTACTAGGAGTCCATATCCGAAGCAAAGTGAGACGATGAAGTAGGAAGCATGCATATGGCATCCGAATGGCAAAAGTCAAGCTCACTCTCAGTTCACTTGAATGTGCATCCATATCTTGTTATCTTATTTCTGTCAGAACTTATTCTCCAAGATTCATGCACTCAATTTCCTGTTTTCTCTAGTTTAAGGTAAGGAATTCATCTGGATACTAGGGCCATAAATTCAAGTGCTTCCCCATGTTCCTTCCTCTTTTAGGACAACCATGGCATATTAGAATCTTTATCTAGCGGATGACTATATCTGCTGCATTGCTTTTGACATTCCAGTCTAGCAATTTTCAAGGTCATGAGGGTTACTGGTCCTGGCTACAGAAACTTTTGAGGTTTCACCGTCTTCTCTGCCATCTTATCTGCTGCCGTGCCGTGCTGTGCCATGTCCCATGCCACACAGTGGCAGCAAAACTCTAAGAATGACTATGGATTCTTCAAAATACACATTTTCAAAAGCAGCTCAAATTCGAACACATCCGTGTGACATAGCAACCAAGCCAACTCGTATTCATCTCTCCACTAGATTTCACTGGAACCACTAGATTTTTCATCCTCCACCATGAACGCTGGAATTTGCCCACAAAAACATTGCCTTATGATTTAGCGCATCAGTGAAAAATCTTGGGGTGGAAGTGGAAAACACCCAAAAACATCTCAGGGTCTATTTACAAGGACGAGAAGCCCATGTGAGTTGACTGCGGACTATCTCGTTTGAGGCAAAAACAAATCTACAAAAACTTGGCAGGTGGAGGCGTGGAGCCCAAATTTAAATCTATGCTCCCTCTTTCTTTCTTTCTTTCTTTCTTTCTTTTTTTGGGTTTTAAATAGGGAAAAGTTGCCAACTGGGAACAGAGGATTGTAAAAGTGGCAGCAGTGGTTTTCTTCTAAGTATATTGGGAAACACAAATCATTGTCATAAATATAGAAGTACGTTCAAACTTTAGCTAATGGAGTACTATATTACGTCAATTTAATTTGCATTAACAGTCAACACTTCCTAGTATATATTACCTTAAGATTACCAACTTTCAAATCCCAGAGGACTTGTACATTTGAAAGGAACTAGAGCGTTGACGAATTATAGAGATTGTAATGTAGGAACTGATTTACTATGAACGATAATGTTCAATTTCCTCTTTGTTATGTCATGTTAAATTTTAAAAAAAGCTTTTATCATGAATTAATAGTAATGCATGAGTTGCTATGTCTATATTGTCTGTTTTACGAGCACATGTCTATAAAGCTTGAGAAGAAACAGAGACCACCAAACACCAAAGATTTCAAAGCCAGCCATGAATTGACATTACTCGGTATAAGAATATACACAGGAAACCAAATCCAGAATAACATGAAGATTAAAAGAGGAGAGAAAAAAGATAACCTCTAACACCAAAAACAATAGTAACACTAAGACTCAAATGACATTAAGAAAACCAGGGTACAGTTTAAAAGCTTACATCCTATTATACATTACTTAATCTTCGTCTTTATGAACTCAAAACATTCAACTTTAACAAAGCCTGACCAGAACTCCAACCAAACTGTTGAAGCAGATAATGAGCAGATGAGCTCCTCCCTTTATCAACTCAGAAGCATTTCCGGTGAACAATGGAAGGACCAGATTCATCATATTCACCTTTTGTTATCCACATCTGTAGTTCAAGAAACAAAATCAGCAAGGATCCCAACAAACAAAATTCGGAATACAGCTTAAACCATATCAGAGTTTGAGGAGAATTCATTATTATGCATTACCTGTTGGAAGGTGCTCAGAGAAGCTAAGATAGATCCTCCAATCCAGACACTGTACTTGCGTTCAGGAGGCGCCACCACCTTGATCTTCATGCTGCTGGGAGCAAGAGCAGTAATTTCCTTGCTCATACGATCTGCAATACCAGGAAACATTGTTGTTCCACCACTAAGGACGATGTTTCCATAAAGATCCTTTCTGATATCTACATCACACTTCATGATAGAATTGTAAGTTGTTTCGTGAATTCCAGCAGCTTCCATTCCAACAAGTGATGGCTGGAATAAAACTTCCGGACATCTGAACCTCTCTGAGCCGATGGTAATCACCTGGCCATCTGGTAACTCATAGCTTTTTTCAACAGAAGAGCTACTCTTTGCAGTCTCCAACTCTTGCTCATAGTCAAGTGCAACATATGCCAGTTTCTCTTTAACATCGCGGACAATTTCCCGTTCAGCACTAGTGGTGAATGAATAACCTCTTTCCGTCAAGATTTTCATCAAACAATCAGTAAGATCGCGACCAGCAAGATCCAACCGAAGAATTGCATGAGGAAGGGCGTAACCTTCATAAATTGGTACTGTATGTGAGACACCATCGCCAGAATCCAACACAATACCTGTTGAGATGGGCAAAAGCATGATTAGAAAGGAAAACTTGAAGATTCAAAGCATAGCATTATATGGCAACAATCACAGGCTATGCCAAATCAGATAACCATACATAAAATTTAAAAGCTTGAATGAGGTCAAGATCAACCAGACTTCTCTCCATGTCCGAGTCATTTGAAACTTTAACTAAAACAATATCGTAATGGATATGCCTGTCAAATAATCAATCTACTAATCAAAACTTGGTTGTAAAATTAGGGTAAGACTCAGGTCGCACCTGTTGTACGGCCACTGGCATATAGGGACAACACAGCTTGAATAGCAACATACATGGCAGGCACATTGAAAGTCTCAAACATGATCTGTGTCATCTTCTCTCTATTGGCCTTTGGATTCAAGGGTGCTTCAGTAAGTAGCACAGGATGCTCTTCAGGAGCAACACGCAACTCATTGTAAAAGGTATGATGCCAGATCTTCTCCATATCGTCCCAGTTGCTTACTATTCCATGCTCAATGGGATACTTCAAGGTGAGAATACCCCTTTTGGACTGAGCTTCGTCACCAACATATGCATCTTTTTGACCCATACCAACCATAACACCAGTGTGTCGAGGTCGACCAACAATACTAGGAAAAACAGCCCTCGGAGCATCATCACCAGCAAATCCAGCCTGCAGGATAGGTCAAAAGAGACATTAATTAAGTGAAATATCACGATTTTATTCCCGATAATCAGAACCAGACTATAAACTTGAAATACAAGGGTGCATATCTTTGGCGGGTCAAACCAATGGGGACCAAAAGACTTGTTTCTTTTTTCCTACTAATATAAGATAATATTACTCTAAATTTACAGTTAATTGCCCAAAAGAGTTACATGCCTCCGGTATAAACCAAAAGAATTATATCGACAAAATAAAGTATCATCTGAAGGGGAAAGCGTAACAGCTTAAGAACTAACCTTAACCATTCCTGTTCCGTTATCACAGACAAGGGGTTGAATATCTTCTGAGTCAGCCATCTTTTAAAACCTGGCACAAGGTGGTATTAGTGCAGAACTGTAAGAAAAGAAGAAAAGTACTATACTAGTAATCGATCAAGATGTAACAAAGTATGGGGTAGAATAATTAAATTTTCTATATAGTTGCAAGGAGAAGACACACAGTGCAAGTACTATGTAGAAAAAGAAGAAGATAAACAAATAGAAGAACACATCGATAGATACTCATGGAATAATATTAACCAATCAATCGACAACTACACCTCAATCTAAACAAAATTGACTCTCAATTTAGCTGATCTCCGGAATCTCATGATCAAGTCAGAACTACCCTGCCGAGGGAGCAAGAAATTCAAAAGATAGCAACTTTCATTCAAGATCGTTTAGCACCGTAAAAATAACCCCAAATTAACCACATGAGATCTTACAGACACACATTAACTATCTACTTGTTACCACCAATTGATTTACAGATCCTGATCTTAGTTGCATAATTGATAATTGATAGTATCTTGTCTAACTTTATACTTGTAAGCGTGGTATTAACATCAAAAAGCAAAATACTCACAAGTAGTAGATACCTCAAGCACAGGAAACGAAAGAAAATCTCAAAAACGGATACACAGTCATTTTAAGCAAGAAATGGAAAAAGGACCATGTGATAAGAGCATTTTTTTTTTTTTTTGCGCATCAAACAGTAATAAATAACTTAAAGAAGAACAGAGAAATCAATCAACAGAAAGAAAATTGTGAAAATTGAGACGTACCAGTTAAAGATTACGGTGGAGCTAAGAAAAGAGAAGTAGAGAAGAGGAAGGGTTTAAGGAGTGTTGTTGAAAATGAAGAATGGGAATATAGTGTGTGACGTGTGGTGGGGGGTGGGGGGAGGGGGGGGTGGCTGATAAATGAAATTGAAATCGAAATGAAATGTGCTCCAAATAACAATTGTGGCATGTTTGGCTGCTCACTAAAAGCCAGGCAAAAGGATCTTATCATCTCTCGTGTCTTTTTCTTTCTTTTTTACTTTAGAAGATGAGGGTGGGGTAAATTACACATTAATATAAAATTTTGCCAGTTATTAGTTTTGAAAGTGGCTATATTTTTACTTTTTTAATTCCATTATTTTTATTATCTATCTATATAGAGTAGGAAAAGCAAAAGCACTACATTAAGACAAGTGTCTTTATCACAAAAAGCCAGGTGGCATTGTTAAGACAAAATAAACTACTTTTCTAACTATTTTTTTTTTAATTTTAAATTTTGAATTAATTGGTTACACTACTTGAATTAATAAATATAGATATCTTATAATTATCAATAAAAAAAGAAAATACAACAAAATATTCTACTCATTCAAATTGGGGAGTAGTTTTAAGTTGGAGTTTTAAAATTATTTTATAATAAAAAACAAAAATAACAAAAAATAAAAATTACCAATTCAAATTGGAGAGTAATTTCTTCCTAATACGGTGGTAGTAGTAGTAGTAGTAGAGAGTGTGTGTGAGAGTGTATATATAGGAGTAGTTATTATACTAATTTGGTAATTTATTAATAGTCCAAATGTCAATTTAACAATATCAAGTAATGGATAGATCCAAGGATATCTATCAAGAATAGGAGAAGCAAACGCGCTACATTAAAATTAATATTCCGTCAAATTATCCGCGCATCCGCAGGTTCCAACACTAGTAAACTAGAAACCACATTGTTATTTTGTTGACCACACTATAGGACTATGTGAAGGATGCTTTTTTATTTGTCCTTGCACGAAATTAGGACATGGCCTAAAAATACAGATAATGTAATATTTGTTGAGTGAATATATCGTAAAACCATATAATTTTCATAAGCATAGATGATACCTTAAAGATGCTTTTTTCTTGTGCGAGTGTTGCTTAGAAGATTTACATTAAAATTAGACATTAACGAGTAAAGTGGATTTTCAGTTTGGGACAAGTGAAGTACTATCTTAAGTAAACGACTAAACATATGTCGATGAATTTTAGAAAGGATATTATTATGCTGAGAAAAGCATCTTTAAGGGTTGTGTATATTGAAAATAATTTTAGGAATGAATTCAAAAATGGAAACCAACTGTTTTGAAGGTGATTATCTAAATGCGGGAATTCTATTGTTTTTTTTTTTCCTCCAGAAATTTTCTTGTTAGTGAACTCCACATTATTAAATAATAAAATCAATAACCGCAACCTCTCAAAATAAATATTCTTCATCAGGGAGTAAATAAACAAGACATGAACAAAATGATGACGCCAAAGTTAATATTTCAAATTAAGGAGGTGGATGTTAACTAGTCCAGTTCATCTTAGAATATTCTCAACAACGCAAAAGATTGACAACTAAGCAACTTTAATTAAAAGGGAAAACTACAATTTAAAATTTGAATAAAAAATATAAAAACAAGAAGAAAGAATCAGAAGTGAAAGTTTGAAAGCAAAACTTTTTCTTTGCTAGAAAAGAAATAGATGGGGTCTGGTGAGTAATGGAATCCAGCCAAAAAATGTCGGCATCCAGTCTGGAATATATGAGGTGGTATTCCTAATTTCCACGTCAATCTTATTTGTTCAAACGTAGGACCGCCATCCTAGGCCGGTGGTTGGTCTACCTGGCCGCCGACCTTTTCTTTTTATCAAAAAGTTGTTTTGGCTGTTAACTTAAGACCCGTTTGGAGTGTCAAAATAAATTTGGGATTCAAAACTCATGTTTGGCCATAAATTTTGTTCACATTTTGGCAAAATCCCAAATCCCAAACCCCAAATTCCAAAATCACCCCAGTGCTGATTTTGGGCCAAAATCCCAAAACTTGGGAATTATATACATGTTTTTTCAAAATAAAGTTGGGAAATATGTTTTGAAAACGTATGTCCAAACACATTTTCATTTTCAAATCAAACTTCACCCAAATCAGATTTTTCAAAATAAATTTGGGATATATGGCCAAACGCTAGCTTAAATTATAGCTTATTTTTCTGACCCAAAAAAAATTATAGCCTGTCTGGCTAAGCTTCTTTTGAGGAAAAAGTATATTTTTTTTTTTGGTTAAATGCTTTTTTTCTAAAATTAAGGTATTTTGCCAAGCTTTTGAATGAAAAAAAGTGCTTTTGAGGAGAAACATAAGCAATTTTGAAAAAGTAGAAAAAAGTAGCTTCTCTCCAAAAGTACTTTTTTGAAAATCACTTTTGAAAAAAATACACTTAGAAACAGTTTTTAAAACTTGGCCAAGCACTAATTGCTGCTCTGTCACGACCCAAAATCTAACCATGGTCGTGATGGCGCCTATCGTGTTACAAGGCAAGCCTATTTCCCAAAATATTACTACTAGATTAATTATACGAATTTAACAAAACATTTCCAATATTTGAATTTCTCATAAACTAAACCGACTCTAAATATAATATAGAAAATACAGAAACGAGTCCTAAACATCGGGGTGTCACTAAGTCATGAGCGTCTAAAACTATGAACTAAGAAATATAACTGTCTAACTGTCCAAAATAAGAAATGACAAAAGGAGTAACAAGGTCCTGCGGACGCTAGCAGCTACCTTGCAATCTCCACAGATAGCCGGCCTGAAATCAACGATCGCCACGCTCTAACTCACCTGGATATGCACATAAAGTGCAGGGTGTAGTATGAGTACAACCGACTTAGTAGTAACAGAAATAACTAAGGAAGTGAGCAGTAGTGACGGGCTAAGCAAAACAGTCCAATTATTTATTTATTTCACAATTTTAAAACTAACAGGAATAAACAAGTAAATTCCATAACTCATTAATTGCCACAAAGAAATTTAACAGATAAATGCAACAACAGCAAAAGTAAATGCAACCTCATAGCAGTGTCTCACTCCATCACTCAACATTCGCACTCAGCACTCAACACTCAACACTCAATACACTCAACACTCTGCGCGCACTTCGGGTACAGACTCCGGAGGGGCTCCCAAAGCCCAAGCGCTAAGCACGGACAACTCATGTGCCATCATATCAATACCTGGAACCGTACGGTCAACTCACGTGCTACGCGGACAACTCACGCGCTATGGTATCAATACCTGGACCCGCACGGTCAACTCACGTGCTACACGGACAACTCACGCGCTATGGTATTAATATCCTCACAACCACGCCCTCGGCCTCACTCAATCATGTACCGCACAGACAACTCACGTGCCATCATATCAATACCTGGATTCGCACGGTCAACTCACATGCTACGCGGACAACTCACGCGCTATGGTATCAATACCTGGACCCGCACGGTCAACTCACGTGCTACGCGGACAACTCACGCGCTATGGTATTAATATCCTCACAACCAGGCCCCCGGCCTCACTTAATCATGTACCTCACCATCATCAACAAATAAGGGAACCCAGTCCACATCAAGTATCACAACATTTTAGCAAATAATAGAGACTGAGGTAAACATGTACAATAATTTCTATGACTGAGTACAAATAATGTGAGCATGAATATAGCCTAAACATTAGCTCTAACATGAAGGCAAACAAGTTCAACAACAAGTGAACACATAACCACAGATAATAGCCATTAGGCTTCACAGCCTCACGGGACGGACCAAGTCTCAATCCCTCGCGGTGCACACCCACACGCCCGTCACCTAGCGTGGGTATCACCATCAAACAATCACAGGATATCAATTTCTCCGGGTTTATACCCTCAAAGCCAGAGTTAAAACTGTTACTTACCTTAACAGCGTAAAATTCTACTCTGGGATGCCCTCGTCTATGGACTCGGTCTCCAAAAGCTCCAAATCTAACCATAATCATATTAATACCATCATCATGTGCTAAAGAATCGAATTCCACAATAAAAATTACAAAATATGCCAAAAATTCGAAATCGGTCAAAACCTGGCCCCCGAGCTCACGCCTAGAAACCAGTCAAAAACAGCATCATAATGATCCTCGTCCTCTCCCGAGTCTAACCATATAAAATTTGTCAAAATCGGACTCCGTTTGGCCCCTCAAATCCTCACTTAAAACTCTCCAAAACTCTAACCCTAAATCCTTTAATTTCACTTTGAAATCATCAATCAAATCCCAAAAACGAAGATGGAATCATGAAATATAACCAAAACTGAGTAAAGAGCACTTATCCCAATCACTATGGTGCAAATCGCCTCTAAAATCTCCCAAATCCGAGCTCCCCAACTCAAAATATGACCGAATGAACAAACCCTAGTTTTATATATTTTTCTGCCAGCTATTCTGCCTCGTTTCTCATGCCAAACGATCCCGAAACTCGTATTTTATGCCTCCAATGAATTTCTTGTGAAATTCTAGTTAAGTTAGGCTTTTAAATCACTCAATTTGACCTTATAATGAATGAGATATGCAGGTTTTAATATTTGCAAATAGTGCAAATTTTTAAATACGCCGTCAGTGGCAATTTCGTAATTAATCTGAAAAATTTGGCAACCTAATTCTTACTAAAATGACCATAAAATCCTCATACGATGTCCAAATTCGATGATTCTTTTTGCTACGGGTCCGTAATTACGATATGGATCTAATGCTTCAATCAAAATAAAAAATTGGAGCTCATTTGTTCAATATGATATCATTTATGCTTGAAGAAACGGTGTCGAAACATAAGAAAAACGAGCGCAACACAACCCAAACCCATCCGAAACTCACCCGAGGCCCTCAGGACCTCAACCAATAATTTCAACGTCATATATCACTACCTGAACTTAGTCGAACCTCCGAAACACCCAAAACAACACCAAAACACCAAATCAACCTCGAATTCAAGCCTAAGAACTTCTAAACTTCCAGCTATCGCCAATTCAAGCCTAATTCTACCACGGACCTCCAAATTACATTCTGGACACACTCCTAAGTCTAAAATCACCCAACGAATCTAATCGAATCATAAGAATCCAAATCTGAATTCGTTTACTCATAAGTCAACTTCCGGTTGACTTTTCTAACTTAGCTTTCTAACTAAGAGACTAAGTGTTCATTTCACTCCAAAACTACTCCAAACCCAAACCTACCAACTCAATACAACTCAACATAGATGAACAACGCATAAATAAGCATAGATGGGGGAAATGGGGCTATAACACTCAGAACGAACGAGAGTCCAAAACTTAATTAGTAATTTTTTGAACATAAAATACATTTTTGATGTTAAAAAAAAAAGATACAATAATGGGTATTTCGCAGTTTTATACTGCGATTGGCTTAACGGATTTTCTGCCGTTAAGGCATTTCGCAGTATAAAACTGCAAAATGTTAAAAAAATAATTTTTTATGACATTTCGTAGTACAGTACTGCGAAATAGGCTGATTTTAGGCCCCACCAATAATTAACTGACATAACAATAATTCAAATACATAAAACGCAGTATAATACTGCGAATTACTTTGAAAAATTGTACACCCCAAGGTCGGACTTGCCTTATTTATAGGCGCTTCAATTTTATAAAAATTCATTCAACACTTAAACTTCAAACATACGTTTATTCTCTCTTCTCCTTATCAATCAATTTTTTACAATGTCTGAAGTGCCAAAAATAAGGGTTTCACTGTATTAGGGGGGGGGGGGTTGATATTGTGGTGGAGAATAACTCTGTGAGGTATAGCTCACCTCCACAGTGTCATGTTAAATTGCCGCTTAATATGGAGTACGATACATTAGTATCGTTGCTACGTAAAAAAATGAGTGAGCGAAGGCGTTCGGTTAGCCTTGAAGTAACCGGTAATTTCCTTATTCAGTGACTCCGCAGGGGTTTGCTTCTGAGTTTAACATCGAGGATGATGAAACTCTTAGAGATTTTTTGCGGATTCCGGATGAATACAGGGAATTTATTGTAATAAAATTATTGGAAATGTACGTCAAGGTGGAAGACGTTCCTAGTAATGAGGGCGTGCATAGCAGGGATAACCCCCAGTCATCGGGTGGTTATTCTGGAGCAGCGTTTGCCGGACAGATTGGAGATGAAAGAGCTTGCCTTGATTTAAACTTGTCACCACAGGCGAATGAGCAGCCAGAAAATAATGTTTCCACTTTATATAATCAACAAGACGACTGGTAAACTTCAATTTTACTACATTTTAGCAATTTTTTTTTCATGTTTTAATTGGATTTGTATTAACACTCATATTTTATATAGGGGGTACCGTCCGGATTTGAATTTTACAAGTTATGACCTCGCCCCTAGTTGGAATCTGCGTAGGTCTGGAGTATTGGACCACGATGGTCCATCTGGGAGTTATCACCAACCTGAAAATATCCATCATGAAACGTCAAGACAATACGATTTGTAAGTAAAGTGATATAGCGATATCTAAAGTATTTTTCCTGAGTATTGGGTAACTTAGGTTTTTGTTCGTTTTGTGCAGTGAAAACGAGCTTCTTGAAGCTCCTGGCCTCACACAGTTGCCATAGACGACGTTTTTACTCGTGATTTGGCAGATGCGCAGAGTCAGGAGGATGATAGTGATTATGACAACAATGCGGATGAGTCTGGGGATGAGACACCCTTCCATGATGAGGGTGATGATGAGGAGGAGGAAGTGAATGTTGAACCTGAGCTGACTAGGGAGCATGTTCCTCCACCTCCCGCTAGACCAAGAGTGTATGAGTCCCACGTGCCATTTCATGAGCGAAATATTCCCTACCTTTATAATTTGCCAAGCATGCCTAACGTTGATGCCCTAACAAGGGATGATGATGAATTATGGTCAGTGATGTGGGATGAATCTAGACCAGCTGTTCTTACAAAGGTCATGTATTTCCCCGATAAAGCTCGCCTAGTTAGGGCTGTAAAAATCTACAGTATAAGGGAGTGTCGTGAGATGACGGTAAGTGAGTCAACTACGGAGATATACAAGGCTGTATGCCGTAGGTGGTTTATGGGTTGTCACCGGATGCTGCGTGCCACAAAGAAGAAATCAGGTTTGTGGAAAGTGGGTAAATTTATTAGCGAGCACAGATGTGAAATGGACACATTCAATGAGAATCACTTCAACTTGGATGTGGACTTGATTTCCCTTGTCTTGATTCCATTTTTGGAAGTGTCCATTAGGTTCAAGATTAAAGAGTGTATTACAGCCGTCCACCAGGAGTATGGTTGTACTATAACCAAAAGAAAGGCATATCTCGGTCGCAAACGTGCCTTTGAACTTATTTATGGCGACTGGGATAAGTCTTTTTCAAATTTGCCCAGGTACATGGCTGCACTGCAACACTTTAACCCCGGGACTGTTGTTGAATGGAGGCGTGAGCGAAGTCCGGACAGACCGGAATATATATTCAACTATGTATTTTGGTCATTTAAACCAGCAATTGATGGTTTTGTGCATTGCCGTCCTGTAATTTCCATAGACGGTACTCATGTCTATGGAAAATATGATATTTAAGCTTTTGATTGCAGTTGCTGTAGATGCCAATGGACAAATATTTCCACTAGCTTTTGCCATTTGTGCCAACGAAAGTGAAGAGACGTGGACGCAGTTCTTGAACCACTTGAAGCAGCACGTTGTCAAACAGCGTTCAGGTATTTGTCTAATATCTGATCGGCATGGTGGTATTTTAAGTTCTGTACGTCACTTGCCTGAATGGCAGGAACCATATGCATACCACCGTTACTGTGTGAGGCACCTGAAGGCCAATTTCCAGAAGAAATTTCCTGACAAGGCGTTGCATGACTTAATGTGGATGGCTGCAACTGAGCACCAGCAGTGTAAATTCACGAGGCGCATGGAAGCGATCCGGCAGATAGAACCACGAGCCTATACTTGGTTGATGCAACATGACCCTCAAATGTGGACATTGCATGCTGATGGCGGCAGACGATGGGGAGCCCTCACTACAAACGTGTCGGAGTCATTCAACGGCTTGTTGAAGTCTGCCCGTGGACTGCCTGTCACTGCCATGGTCCGCATGACTTTCAAACAGAGTGCAGAGAGGTTTGTTGAAAGGCCTGCAGCTGCATCGTCATTGATGGACAGGGGTGTTGAATTTATGCCAATACCCATGACAAGATTTGAAAGGTACAGGAGGCGGGCACAGTGGCATTCATTTCTTCAGTATGATCATGAACGGGGTGTTTTTGAAGTTAAGACCGCTATCAACGGACACCGTGGGAATAATCTACAGACGGTGAATGAAAATAGAAGGTTATGTTCATGTGGGAAATGGACCATCTACCACATGCCGTGCCCACATGCATTGAAGTGCTTTCAACAAGTTGGATATGGGGCAACAAACTACATTGATAGGCAATACAGTTTGCAGCATACGTAGACACGTATAGTGGGAAGTTGCATCCATTAGGTGCTGAGCATTATTGGCCGGCGAAACCTTTTAAGTTGGTATGTAACAAGGACTATTTGCGCAAGCTGACAGTGCAAAAGAGAACGCGTATACGGAACCAAATGGATGTTGGTGAGTCCGTTTATGCGCGTAAATGTGGCATATGCTCTCAAACTGGACATGACCGTCGTAAGTGTCCTTCAGGTGGTGGGCGTGGCGGTGGTAATCCTGGTGCAAGTTCGTCCAATGTACCCAACTATCAAGCATACCCCTAGTCCTTTATTTTGAAAAAGCTGAGAAGCATGTGAAAACCCTATTTCGTGTCAGGGTCATTTAATATGTTATTCGTAGTATAATACTACGTTTTGTGGATTTGACATGTCCTGCTGAAAAAGCTGAGAAGCACGTGGAAACTCTGTTTTAAGTCATTGAAATTTACTATGTAATTCGCAGTATTATACTACGTTTTTGTTTGAAATCTTGACTATAAATAGCGGTTGCATGGTACTTATATTCTTCGCTTAACAATAACCAAAGTTTCTCTATAAGAAATGTCTGCACAAAACGTTTATGTCCCAAGGTGCTACTGCGGAGAAAAATGCAGTTTGTTCAAATGGTATCCAGAAGGTGCACGCCGCTACTGGGCATGTAAGAACAAGCTCGAGGAGTTACCCGGCAAGCCTACATGTGACTTTGAGGTTTGGATGGACGAACCATGTAAGCAAAAGCGCTACAAAGAAAGAATTTATGAGCTTCATTGTTTATGTCATAGCCAAGCGGAGAGCGAGCGTCGAACCAATGAAGAACTTGAGGCGTTGAAGGCCAAACTCAACGAGGCAGAAGAAGAGAAAAAAAACCTGGAAGAGCAACTCGAGTTTTGTGGAGCGAATTGTAAGACACGATCGTGATTAAATAATAGCTTATTTTTAATAAGTGTAGTAGTGTATTTTCATGTTTCCATTGTCATGTGTTTGTAGCAGTTGTACTGTCATGTATCTTTAGATTTCCCGTTTTTGTGTTTGTGTTTCATTTTCTAATAAAATTCATGTTCAAATTATGTTTCTTGTTCAAATTCTGTTTCAATAAAAAATAAGTCGAAATATGCAAGTCTAAAGCTGTCATGTGGAAATTTAAAATGTTATGTCGAAAACCATGTGAAAAACCTGTTTCATGTCAGAGAAATTTAATATGTAATTCGCAGTATAATACTACGTTTTGTGGAGTTGTCTAATATGTAATTCGCAGTATTATACTACGTTTTACGGAGTTGTCATTTCGTTCTGGGAAATTTAAAATGTTATGTCGAAAACCATGTGAAAAACCTGTTTCATGTCAGAGAAATTTAATATGTAATTCGCAGTATAATACTACGTTTTGTGGAGTTGTCTAATATGTAATTCGCAGTATTATACTACGTTTTACGGAGTTGTCATTTTGCAGTATTAAATTTCCACATGACAGCTTTAGACTTGCATATTTCGACATATTTTTTATTGAAACAGAATTTGAACAAGAAACATAATTTGAACATGAATTTTATTAGAAAATGAAACACAAACACAAAAGCGGGAAATCTAAAGATACATGACAGTACAACTGCTACAAACACATGACAACGGAAACATGAAAATACACTACTACGCTTATTAAAAATAAGCTACTATTTAATCACGATCGTGTCTTACAATTCGCTCCACAAAACTCGAGTGGCTCTTCCAGGTTTTTTTTCTCTTCTTCTGCCTCGTTGAGTTTGGCCTTCAACGCCTCAAGTTCTTCATTGGTTCGACGCTCGCTCTCCGCTTGGCTATGACATAACAATGAAGCTTATAAATTCTTTCTTTGTAGCGCTTTTGCTTACATGGTTCGTCCATCCAAACCTCAAAGTCACATGTAGGCTTGCCGGGTAACTCCTCGAGCTTGTTCTTACATGCCCAGTAGCGGCGTGCACCTTCTGGATACCATTTGAACAAACTGCATTTTTCTCCGCAGTAGCACCTTGGGACATAAACGTTTTGTGCAGACATTTCTTATAGAGAAACTTTGGTTATTGTTAAGCGAAGAATATAAGTACCATGCAACCGTTATTTATAGTCAAGATTTCAAACAAAAACGTAGTATAATACTGCGAATTACATAGTAAATTTCAATGACTTAAAATAGAGCTTCCACGTGCTTCTCAGCTTTTTCAGCAGGACATGTCAAATCCACAAAACGTAGTATTATACTACGAATAACATATTAAATGACCCTGACACGAAACAGGGTTTTCACATGCTTCTCAGCTTTTTCAAAATAAAGGACTAGGGGTATGCTTGATAGTTGGGTACATTGGACGAACTTGCACCAGGATTACCACCGCCATGCCCACCACCTGAAGGACACTTACGACGGTCATGTCCAATTTGAGAGCATATGCCACATTTACGCGCATAAACGGACTCGACCAATCCATTGGTTCCGTA